>NW_013669964.1:59061-65953 GCF_000517525.1 Limulus polyphemus
TGACGTTGTAACATTGAAACATGTAGAGTCGTCAACTTTTTGAAGGCTATAAATAGGCCTAAATAAAATGTTTTTGTGTACCAGTTTAACGTTGAGTATTATTTATGATCTTATCATAGGATGTTCTTTCTATTCATATTATCTATCATATGTTCTTTCTATTCATATTAGCTACCACAGAGTGTTCTTTCTATTCATGTCAGCTATCATAGAGTGTTCTTTCTATTCACATTAGTTATCATAAGGTGTTCTTTCTATTCACATTAGTCACCATAGGATGTTATTTCTATTCACGTTAGGTACCATGGGGTGTTATTTCTATTCACATTATCTATCATAATATGTTCTTTCTATTCATATTGGCTATCACAGAGTGTTCTTTCTATTCACGTTAGCTACCATAGGGTGCTCTTTCTGTTCACGTTAGGTACCATAGGGTGTTATTTCTATTCACATTATTTATCATAATATGTTCTTTCTATTCATATTGGCTATCACAGAGTGTTCTTTCTATTCATGTTAGTTACCATAGGGTGTTCTTTCTATTCACGTTAGGTACCATAGGGTGTTATTTCTATTCACATTATCTATCATAATATGTTCTTTCTATTCATATTAGTTACCACAGTGTTCTTTCTATTCACGTTAGGTACCATAGGGTGTTCTTTCTATTCATGTCAGCTATTATAGGGTGTTCTTTCTATTCACATTAGTCACCATAGGGCGTTATTTCTATTCACATTAGTCACCATAGGGTGTTATTTCTATTCACATTAGTCACCATAGGGTGTTATTTCTATTCATATTGGCTATCACAGAGTGTTCTTTCTATTCACGTTACCTACCATAGGGTGTTTTTTCTATTCACGTTAGGTACCATAGGGTGTTATTTCTATTCACATTATCTATCATAATATGTTCTTTCTATTCATATTAGTTACCACAGTGTTCTTTCTATTCACGTTAGGTACCATAGGGTGTTCTTTCTATTCATGTTAGTTACCACAGTGTATTCTTTCTATTTGCATCAGCTATCATAGGGTGTTATTTCTATTCACATTATCTATCATAATATGTTCTTTCTATTCACGTTACCTATCATAGGGTGTTCTTTCTATTCACTGCCGAGCCCCAGGCCCCCAGTGGGATCCATGAGCTAAGCCCCTAATGGGAGACCAAGAGGGAAGCTCTAGACTTTTAGCACTATTTTAAGTCTTAATACCACTAAGTTACAGCTTTTTATTATTTCACTGAAGTCAATTCTCCCCGCAAGTTCGCTCTCAATACTAAGGACGGCTAGGTCATTCAGTCTATCCTGTGTTATCGTGCTCCTCAAGAAGATCTTGATGAGTTTTAGTTTGCTGAATGGTGCACTGGAAAGTGCTCCCAGCATACAAATCTCTCTTTAGTGCAAAGTTTTTGTCTCTGACTTTAACTCAAAATCTTTATTTTTACTGTCAGTTGCATTAGCAGTACCACCGGTTTTTTAATGTTCTATTGCTATAACTATGTTTGAAGGAAATTTCTTTATTCAGTCCAATGTTATGGTATTTTCCACTTTGAACTTGGCTTGTAGACTAATTTTGCATAAGTTTTTTTGGTCTATGAATTCTTAGCTTAAGAGTATGCAAATTTTTAAAAAGTCAAGTTTAAAGTTGGGGCATTTTTATGGGCCCCAGGGTAGTTGCCCCCCCCCTTGGTGGGCCTGCATAGGGTTTTCTTTCTATTCACACTAACTATCATAGGGAGTTCTTTCTATTCATGTTAACTATCATCGCGTGTTCTTTCTATTCACGTTAACTATCATCGTGTGTTCTTTCTATTCACATTAGTTACCACAGGATGTTCTTTCTATTCACAATAGTTACCACATGATGTTCTTTCTATTCACATTAGTTACCACAGGGTGTTCTTTCTATTCACAATAGTTACCACATGATGTTCTTTCTATTCACATTAGTTACCACAGGGTGTTCTTTCTATTCACAATAGTTACCACATGATGTTCTTTCTATTCACAATAGTTACCATAGGATGTTCTTTCTATTCACAATAATTCTCATAGGATGTTCTTTCTATTCACAATAATTCTCATAGGATGTTCTTTTTGGTAATACCAATTATATTGTTTTGTAATTTACAAAATGATGTAATTCTAAATTCTTTATACTAGTAATATATACTAATACTCTTCTCACCTTTGCTAGGAATTATTTTTCCATTTTTCTTGGCCTTTTCATGGTCAAATGCTTTCTGATTAAAAAAAAATTGAAAGATTGAAATTTGATTTAATTTTCAAAAAAAATAGAAGTGACTAATTTAAAGTAGTTTCTAACTGCTAGTCTAGAGACGAATATGCATTTGATCATTTTAACATTATGGTAAGATCACTCCAATGTTGATGACAGTCATGTGCCAAAACTTGCATGAAACTGTACATGATTACATGTGGCCAAAAGTAGTTTCATGTAGAACAAAACACAATAATAAACAGTAGAAAATATTATTTTAAACACATGACAGAACACTTATTATATGCAACAGATCACATAAACTTAATTAACATCAACCAAAAGATTTGACACATTTTGCTAATTTTTCCACGGGTTTTCACCAATCATGTTAACTAACAGGCATAGCTCATGTTTTCATATAAAATCTCTCTCCCAACATCCTTCTGCCATTCTCTTCTATACCTATTCTCATGTATTTTACAACCTAGTCTCCTCACTACGGAAGGAAGTTATACCAAAGTCTATCAGCAATTTACTGTGTTTATTATTTTCCATTAAGTTCTACAACATAATAATTAGGGTTTAAAGTTGTAACCACTCCATTTTCTTAAGTATGAAGTCAAAAAACGTTTCTTTGATTGCATTAAGTAAAATATATCTACACAATATTAATTAGGATGTTAAGACTATATAACTGAAATCTTACATCAAAAAAGTCCAAAGTATCCTTCAAATCGGGAAACTTTCCATCTTCAAGAACAGAGGTCACACATTGTTTTAATGTTTCTGACCTATTGAAAAGCATACACAAGACAACGATAACTTATTTATTCAGCAAATTATAAATCTATAAGTTAGCATAACTGTGCAATACAAGTTTCAAATTTTCTTAATACTTACGTTAACAAAACAAGATAAAGTATGATCACGAATCAGTCTTGGAATAACAACATCTTTTGAGACAAAATGTGGTAGAACTTTCATGGATTATAAAAGATAAAGCTAATTCCACTAAGTGGTAATTCTTGAGCACACAAACCTAACAAAAGACAATTTTAAGAATCCTAACAAGATTGAAATGGTAAAAGATCTTCTAGTGTCTAGCTTAAACTCAATAATTTTGATTGAGATATTGTACGTCGCTTTGAATCAGGAATCGACCCATTCAAAACCTGGTAAATTTGAAGTGTATCTACTTAAATTTTGTTTGTTTGTTTTGAATTTCGCGCAAACCTACACGAGGGCTTTCTGCACTAGCCATCCCTAATTTAGCAGTGTAAGACTAGAGGGAAGGCAGCTAGTCATCACCACCCACCGCCAACTCTTGGACTACTCTTTTACCAACGAATAGTAGGATTGACCGTCACACATATAACACCCCCACGGCTGAAAGGGCGAGCATGTTTGAAAGGATGGGGATTCGAACCTGCGACCCACAGATTGCGAGTTGAGTGCCCTAACCACCTGGCCATGCCGGGCCCCTACTTAAATTAATACAATGTTACAGAATTCAAAACTAGCTTTCTTTCTAATGCACATAAAACAATGGAGTAACTACCTTATTTCATACAATTCAATGTAAAATATAGTTACTTAGATGTATATTCTTTGAAGGGTATCTTACTAATTTCACTATAAACAATGCTCAAGTAGACCAATCAATAGTAGTTATTTTTTAACAGAGCACAAAATCATTTGAACAAATTATTGCTTCAAATTTCAGTAAATAATAAAAAGTATATTTTAAACACTAACAGTCAAAATAATACCTTCTTATACACAATGTACCTCTTTCATTTTAACTCCACATAAAAATTCCCTTACCTGAAGTTATCTCGAACCTTTCCAAACACATCAGGGATTTCCAATGTCAAATGAAAGCCTTGAAGAGCAGATAGAAAATCTGTTATTTTTCTCTTGCTGTATGTTTCAGCTTCATAAAAGATAGCTCTACTGTCTGGATGTGATTTGCTCCTGTGAGCTGACCCCTGGGTGTGGATTCTGGAATAAGTGAAAAGTATTATTAAATATTTCTTGTTGTGCACACACTATCAACTTATTTGATATATTCTCTAATCAAAGTATTTATACTTAAAATAAGAAACCAAACACAGATTTAACAAAAAAGTATGAATGATGGACTGATATATATATATTTCAGTAAATATACATTTTCTATTAAATTTCATAAAAAGATCCAAAATTTGAGCACTTTCAAATAGTTGACTATTCTATTTCTTTATTTTCCTGAACAAGAAGAGTCAAATATTCGAAAATTATCAAGTTTTGGGTCTTTTTTGGAAATTCATTGCACTCTTTGTATGTGATCCTGTGTGCTAACTTTTTTATCAGAATTCATTTTCTATTAAAAGTATGTTAACTTATTTTGTCAACAGCATTGAGCAAGTTTACCATAATACCAGCAAAATTATAAAATAGCAATATCACTCTTCATGATGTTAGGAAAATACTTAGGTTCAAAAGTCAATTAAAGAAAAAAACTATATAACCTAGCACTTTCAAGAGGTGGACTGGGGATCAGTCAATATTGTTATTAACATATTAAAAACACAAACATCATTACAAAAATAAAGTAACTACAGATGAATTCAAATTCGGTGATGAGGAACCCACTTTGAGGCTAATAATGGCTGGAGACGGCTTGAATGGGTAATGAAGAAAAACTTTAACATAAGTTTAACATAACAGCAAATGTACAACGTTTCGACAAGGTTTTGTCATCATCAGGTACAAACGTTGTACATTTGCTGTTATGTTAAAGTTTTTCTTCATTACCCATTCAAGCCGTCTCCAGCCATTATTAACTACAGATGAAGGTTATAACTTAAAAAAAAACTAAGAATATGCAACTGACCTAAAAGAAGTTTGAAATGGTAAAAACAGTTTTTGTTTATTGTCATACAAATGTTTTTGCACAGAATACCCATTAGAACACTAAGAAAAGCAAAAGGAAACTGACAAAATAATTCAAAAGTTAGGATTTTTTAATGTAAAAGTTATTTATATCATTAAGACAGCTCTCGTATTCAAAAATCTTTAGTGCAGCGGCATTAAGTATTTTATGCAGAAGATAACCAAATGCTAAATTTTCCATGCAAAGAAAAACAGAAGTTTTAAAAACTTGTACGTCTGATGTTACTATGTTATATTTATGACTATTACTATATATATATATATATATATATATTTCGTTTTATTCAAACAAGTATTGAAAAGGGAAACTGTTACACAACTTTTACCTGAAATCTATTTTAAAGTCATTGCACAAAACTTTCACAGACATTAATGTTGATTCAAAATAAATTAGGGTAGATAACTAACCCCTTAAGTAGCCACGAGCCTGATCTATAAAATTCTGATATAATACTGTAATAACAGATTGAGGTCATTCTCAACAATATTTATACAGGAGTTTTAAGGATTTAGAAAAAAAATACAAATTAGAATTGTGAATTTCTCACGTATGACTTACTTGCTAATTAACCTTTCAAGATCAGGCAACTTCTTCAGTATTTTAGTTACTTCAGTTCTAACTTCTGGTAAGCCTCGCAAATCTTCCACAGCATTCAAACGGTCATTAATTGAAGATGGGTTACATAAAGGAGAACAAAGCCATTGACGAAACAAACGTTTTCCTGAGAAAGAAATTTGTAAGAACCAAATTATTAAATTACTAACACAATAACAGCCATGGCCACTACTCTATCAAATCTACTTGAATATAGTTTTAAAGGCAAAATGAATCCCACTTAGCATTGGTCATCATATAGTAGTAGAGGACTACAGAGCAAACTACCAAGTGTTAAGAAATGTCTTTAACTCACACAGTAAGATTAAACTTCATTTTTATTTTTCAGTAAACTATGAAATGGTTACTTTAAATCACTATAATGATATATAAACCAGAATTATACGTTATTACAAAGTACATGGATATGTATGTGATCAAAATTACAAAAGTACGTTATCCTATCATGATATTTTTCCTATACCAAGACCAGCTTATTTTTTTTTTATCTAGTTCGTACAAAAGTAAAATTTGTTTTTGCAACAGATTTAAAACCAATAACAAAAATAAAATCAATTTTTATATCTACATTTCACCACCCACTATCAATCTAGGGCTACTCTTTTATCAACAAATAGTGGGATTGATTGTCACAGTATAATGCCCCCACAGCTGAAAGGGCGAGCAGGTTCAGTAACAAGGATTCGAACCCACAACACATACCACGTGAGTCATGCACCCTAACCGCTAGGCCATGCCAAGTTAGTTTTCTTGTAATACCTAACCAATTACAGAACTAAAGTTTAAAGAAACTTTCTGAAAATTCTGACATGGTATACAAAAGATAAAGTACAACAATTAAACTACTAAATTAAGCACACTGATACCTACTAAACTGAGAACAACACTGATATCAAACAAATATAATGGAACCTACTCTAACCAGCGTAACATTAATACTTTCCAAACAGAGTACAATGTTGTTTAGGAAACTTAGTACAACACTGAAACAAAAAAAATATAATGGAACCTACTACACCAAGTGTAACGTTAAAACATACCAAGCTGAGTGTTACAATGTTGTTTAGGAAACTTAGTACAACACTGAAACAAAAAAAATATAATGGAA
>NW_013669964.1:66556-70029 GCF_000517525.1 Limulus polyphemus
CTACTACACCAAGTGTAACGTTAAAACATACCAAGCTGAGTGTTACAATGTTGTTTAGGAAACTTAGTACAACACTGAAACAAAAAAAATATAATGGAACCTACTACATCAAGTGTAATGTTAAAACATACCAAACTGAGTGTTACAATGTTGTTTAGGAAACTTAGTACAACACTGAAACAAAAAAATATAATGGAACCTACTACATCAAGTGTAACGTTAAAACATACCAAACTGAGTGTTACAATGTTGTTTAGGAAACTTAGTACAACACTGAAACAACAAAATATAATGGAACCTACTACACCAAGTGTAACGTTAAAACATACCAAACTGAGTGTTACAATGATCCATGACCTGAAGAAGAGAACCCTCTGTTGTTCCACTCATATTTTCCAGAATCTCCAGATTGCGTAATGTGACCCCATCCAATACCTATAAAACAAGACAAGAATTAAGATATTCTACATTTGAAAGGCATTTAAATACATACATTTAAACATGGTTTTATAAATTTTAGAAAATTGCCTATCTATTCCTAACACAAAAACTTTGCCTCAAGAACTTTTAAAATACTTTTACTGTTCAACATAAGGAATATTTTAGTATTTTGGTTATAAACAGAATTCACATTTATAGAAAGATAATATTAATAGTAATCAATCTACAAAGAAACCAATGACCTATTATGACATAATACATTTCAAATAAACTATTCATTAAATAGTTAAATTTGAATCTCTATGTTTCAAAATGACTTCTTAACCCTTAACCCTTGGGATTATATCTGTCCCAACTTATTGCTGTACAGGACTGAAAAACAAGTAAAGACATTGATTATAAGACATTCTTGCACTACTTTTACCTCAAAATGTATGTATATATATAATATCTTTTCATTAATAGCTCTTGGAACACACAATCCAAAAGTAATATTTGTTGGAAAACAAAAATTTTAAAACATTATAAAAAGCATTCCTTATGTATCCTTGGTCATTTATACATACTTAGATAATTTGTATTTTAATAATACAAGTCATAGTGAAAGGGTAATCCTTGAAGAACGTTTTGTCCAAAAGTTTGTTTTTAAACATCTGAGATTAATTGGTAACTTACTATATTGTCAGTGATGCCATTAGTTTTCCTTTTTTTTTTCCTCTCCCAGTTTTTATACATTAGATATTATAGAATATTATTTACCACACAATTTACAAACAAGTACATTTACTACTGAATTTTAAATTCCCTAAATGGGGTTGGCACTGAGTTAGTGTGGGAACTGCTGGTTTAGTGTTTTTAAAGAACTACAAAAACTCACCATACGTTGAAAGTGTAAAAATGATATGTTTGCTGGACTTGATATTGTGTCCAATGGTGTGTACTCCTCAAACTTTTTCAACGTTAGAAGTTCATCATGGATACAACTTTCTTGAAGATACCTTTCAGAAATAAAAATGTGCTTTAACTTCCATTTTCAATTGACACATTCATATACAATTGTAAAAATATGTTAGTTTAAAATGTGAAAAAGAATTATGAAAAGAATAACTGTTAAAGAAATTATTGAGTGATAATCACGGTCCTTGAAGCAAACTACATTTTATACCTCGTACAGTGAAAATCAAATCTAATAGTTTACTCACCATATACAAGCACCCAATGCTTTTACTGCAAGATGATATTCTTCTTTTGCTGTTTGCTGCAAATTATCACCTAAAAACATTTATACAAAATAGTTTATTTGATTACTCAGATTTTACATTATGTTTTAAAGATTTTTTTTGTATAAACAAAAATGATCGTGGTTCTAAATTTTGCAAAAATTAGTAGTCACTGTTTATAAAATTACTTCAGTCATTTACTGTTGTTCAGAACCAAAAACCGCAGCTTTGAAATGGTTACAATATACAATTTACTAATAAACAAGTGTAGTAAGCTATGTGGAAGAATGAAAGTAACAGTTTCAAACATCCTTTGGTAAGGAAACAGTTATAAAGATGGGTAAAAACCTACACTACCAAAATGACTCATTCTCATGAGCTCCGCTGTGCGGTTCAAAGGCCCGCTCATAATTCACAGATGCCCCAGTGTACTAATCAAGCTCCTTCATTATCCTCTATAGCTATCCCAAGAGAGACCTGTATACAAAAACAAACCTTATTAGGACACCTGCCCATAGCACCTGAGCACTAGTACGAAACCTCATTAGGAAACCTGCCCATGGTACCTGAGCACTTGCCCCATAAGCTTGTGATTGTTCAAACATGGTATTCCCAGGATCCCAAGAGGGGCCGAGAACAAAAATTGTGATGTCAGATTCCATTTCAGCAACCCTGGAAATCTACTCCAAGACCCTCCCCCCCTCATCATGTCTGGGTTGGTCTTCTAGGCATGTTTTAGCTCCCCTTTATAGGGTGTTACACCACACAGATGAGGCCATTTGCAGTTTATCTGCCAAGTTTGATCCTGTTAGCTCCAAAACTGAAGAAAGAGTTTGTAAACAAACATAAACATGAATTAATAAAGGAAATGGTCAATAAAAGCTGAAAAATTCATTAAAAAACCAGCTGATCACGGTGTGAGCTTTTATAAAAGATGTACAAAGAGCCAGTACTTTTATTATTTTGAAAACAAGCGGTGGTAGCATATTTTTTGTTATTATCACAAATTACAATTCTCAATAAAATCATACATAATCTTGCATATGTACACCTTCAACAGAGTGAATTATCACAGGTTTCATTTTTTTGAAATATTTTAGGTATCTAAACCTAGCCAGAATGTCTCACATTCCACCTTAACATTCTAAATGCAAGCAACTGTGGCAACATATTGGTCAACTGCCATACTTTAACATTTCATTTGTTTGTAGTTAAGCACAAAATTACACAAGGGGCTCTCTGTGCTTTGCCAACCACAAGTATCGAAACCCAGTCATTAGCACTATAAGCCATTAGACTTACTAATGAGCCATTGAGGCTCACACTTTAAAATCAGAGAGAGAGAGTAAATGTTGCAAATTAATATAAAGGAAAAGAAAAAACAAAAAGTTTGTTAGTCGTCCCTAATTTAGCAGTGAAAGACAAGAGGGAAGGCAGCTAGTCATCACCACCCACCGCCAACTCTAGGGCTACACTTTTACCAACGAATAGTTGGGATGACCATCACTTTATAATGCCTCCATGGCTGAAAGGGCAAGCATGTTTGGTGGGACGGGGATTTGAACCCACAACCCTCAGATTGCAAGTCGAGCGCCCTGACCACATGGCCAAGCCGGGCCAAAAAACAAAACAAACAAATGTGTATATATACATACACACACACACACACACACATATATATATATATATATATATATATATATATACACACACATATTAGTTAGTTAGTACTAATTATTACTACTACTAAGTTTAGTAGACACGACCTATTTAGTAAGTAAAATTAATTATTTATTTACTATTAGTACTACT
>NW_013669964.1:70236-80415 GCF_000517525.1 Limulus polyphemus
AGCCTATTTGTAGAAAAAATATATTTATTTCATTGCATCAATTATCCCATGAATAGCTTTCAAAACTCTATATATGTTCAATAATTGAATGTGTACCCTTTCAAAATAACTTGTTTTTCACAGTTTAGAACTGTAGAAGGTGTAATTGTTGGGAATAGTCAGGAGATGATAAGATACGTTAGAACTAATGAAGATGTACAGCAAATCAGAGAAGGATAAAATATTTTCTTCATCTGCTCTGTTTGGAGCTGTAGTGATCAATCTGGTGTGATTTTTGTATTGGTCCACAAGTTAAACATTTTATTTTATGTGTAACTCGAGGAACATAAGAAATGCTGTCATTCTTGCTGAAACTACAGCGTTTTTCTACTGATAAGTTTGTTGTGTAACTTTAGAAGACTCTTGAGTGCCTGTTAACAGTGTGATGAATTTACTCTTTATGTTTCTTTTAGTTGTACTTAAAACTTTCAGCTACTCCTCCTCCCGGTTCGACTATAAATGTTCACTTACAAATACAAAAGTTGAAAATCATTGAAAAGAAAAAAAACATTCTCACTTTCATCAATCATCTTTTTGATAGCACCAGGCCAAATTATACCATCTTCAGTCTTAAAATATTCATTTTCTATAAGAAATTTGAGAGTTGCAGAATCTTCCCAGAATTCTGAACCAGGCTTCAAAGCTTCTAAAAGAGAAGAGGTTATGCAACTTTTTAAGATTTTCTGTGTTCTGTTGGAAAGAATTCCTTTCTCACAAAGAACCTGGAAAACAAATAAATTGCTTTCATTGTTTAACATTGGTTAAAACCTTTAAAATATTAATATAATCAAGGCAATAACTAAAATAATTTTTTGGGACAAACAAAACTAAATAACTCAAAAACAGAAGATTCCTCAGAGTACAGTAAAGATACCATGAGAATGGTGCAGCCACCTAGTTTCAACAGTTAACCCTACAAACAGCAGAACATGATATATATATAATGTTGTAAAAAGAGTTTTTAAAGTTGGCAAAGCATTGAGGTTTTTTAGGCCTAACAAAAGTTACAAAGTCAATCCTAACTGTAGATGTTTTTCTTTAAATTCCTTTTCATAAAACTTTTACAGACTTATGAAAGAAGTGTATAAAAGCTGCATTTTTAACCTATTTTTTGTCTGCTAAAAGTCACTAATATTTATCTCCACACATCACCACCAAGGAGATCTTTTAACTAAAATGCATCTTTTGTCACCACATATCACTGATAAGAAAGACCAACACCTAATGTATCTTTTGTCACTACATATCACTACCAAGGAGGCCCTTTGCCTGAAGTGTATCTTTTGTCTTCATATACCACTACCAAGAAGGCCCTTTATATGATGCATATCTTTCGCTCCACATATCATTGCCAATGAAGCCCTTTGCCTGAAGTGTATCTTTTGCTCCACATATCATTGCCAATGAAGCCTTTTGGCTGAAGTGTATCTTTTATCTCCAGATATCATTGACAAGACTAACTGAGATAAATGTGAAAAACAAAAAGATGCATTCTAACATAATTTTACTAAATCACAATTGTTAAATCATTAATCTAAATAAGAGACTTTTTAAAATGCCCCATTTTAAACAAGATATATAGCACGAGATATATCAAATTTATCCTTAAAATTCATTATGAATTTGAGAAATTCAATGTAACTGAAACATTTTTGCGTAGATCAGTCAGAAAACAACAACAAAACCCTCAAAAAAGTTTATAAGTCCTGAACAAAATATGAGAAACTGGAATTGATAATAAATCCAAATATTTAATGTAAGTGTGATAGTTTGTAACTAGTAAAAATAAAGAGTATGGGAAACTTGAGCTGAAAAGAAACTGAACCAGGTAACTAACACTCCAGAAAAAATAACAATGCAAGCTTTATATACAATACAGATTAAAATCTTTCCTCTTGAACCGTTAGTTTGAGGGATTTCTTAATCTGAGAAGATGAAATAGCCCACCCATTTAAAAATATCACAAAATAATGACATAATAACAATATATTCTATTAGTAAAATAAAAATATAAGAAGACATGCTAACTATAATCATGAAATAAGCACATTTTACACAACATTTTGGGACAACATCGGACCTATTGGTCCATCTTGGCTGTTCCATCCTCTACACTAAACTACAACTATTAATAAATAACTTCAAAAACAAAATCTTAAAGCCAGCACTTATCATTAAATTTACTGCCTCCACAACATCCCAAAGCAACCCATTCCAAAGGTCAACCACCATGTTAGAAAAATAAAACTGTCTTAGCTGCAGATGACTCCTACCCTGCTAAAATTTATATTTGTGTCCAAGCTTTATCAATTTATATGGATAGTTTACAGCTTACTGCATTTAATAATAGCAAAATCAAGTGTACGTAAGCTAAATACTTTATTATGTAACTTAAGCTTTTCTAAACTACAGTGAAAAGATTTAACTTAGGCCTAAAAGTGTGAGAATTTTCTCATCTGGTTTATTTTAAGTATGAAACTTACCTGGACAGGTGGAAAATGAGCAATTAGAGTTCTAAGACGAGAACAATGTCTGTCATCAAGAAACTGCCCAACCTGGAAATGTAAGATATTGATATTAAACAATTAAAATAAGATTTTGTCAATAATGAGTTATAACAGGTAGTGACCAGAAATATTAATATCAAGTTTAATATTTTGTCACTGTCAGTAAGGGTCAACTCTTACTTTATGGTGAATAAATGATGCATACTCTTAAATCTACATATACTTTCAGCCCACATCTGGCCAATTGTATTGTAAAAATTTTTCAAAAATTCAAGTCAAAATAGGAATAGAACTAAAAGAAGGCTTACTTAAAAAATAAGTTCCAAACCTTCATTAAAGAGAATATAAGCAATACTACGCTGTGGATAGTTAGAAGTAAAAAAATATACTTTGTTTAACACAATACAACAGTTAGCATTAAAACCACCAAAGCATCTCTAGGACAGATTAAAGAAGTATTAGAAATTAATTGCCAATGATCATCCATTATCTCTTAGTGTTTACCTTATCAGGGCTGTACAAGCAATAGAAAGCAATTATAACAACAAAGGGATGGTCTTCACACATGAATAATCTATCAAGTATCAGGAATGAACTAGGAATAAAGGAGGGGAATTATAATGACAAATGACCACACCAAAGAAACCTAAACATTAAATAAGCATTTAAGCTTTACAGACAAAACATAAAACATATTCAGCAACTCACATTGAACTTTCCAATTGATGTATCTACAAAACATACACCATATTCACTTTCATCCCCAGGTTTAAGACCTTGATTCTGAAAAAAAAAGACATTTATAGATTAGTTCTAGCAATGAAACAAAAAAACACTAAAAGACACCAAATATTATTTTGATATTAATTTTTTCTTCCATTTTTCAAACATATTACATACAAGTTTTCTCATCAACAAATGGAATTAGATAGCATATCTAGTCTAAAAAGATGATCAAGGGGAATACAAATTTATCAACTTATTCTTAAAGGTCTCTATATCATATACAGTACTGTGCAAAAGTGTTAGGACAAAAGTCTAAAATTAGATTTATGGCTACTTTCAAAGAACAATGGAAGGTAAATCAGAAGTGAAACGTCAAAATTTTATTAATCTTCATATTTAGTACAACAGAAACTCAGTGGAAATGCTTGAGTTCAGCAAATGATTAATATTTTGTGAGTCCCCCTTTTGCTTTAATAACTGCAGACAGACTTTCAGGCATTATTGCAACATATTTAATCAAAGTGTCCTTTGGGATTTTACTCCAAATGTCTCTAATACCCTCTCATAAAGTTTCTTTGGAAGTAACTTTTAATTTGTCAAGTTTTGATCTATCAAATCCCAGATCTACTCAACTGGGTTGAGATCAAGGCTCTGTGGGGGGCCATTGCATCATTTGAATAACTCCAGCAGCTTCTTTCTTAGTTAAGTAATTTCTGTATAGGTTGGATGAGTGTTTGGGGTCATTATTTTCTTGGTAGTAGAATCCTTTACCAATAATACGCAAACCACTGGGTATACCATGACGAATCAGTATTTGATGGTACTTGCGCTGGTCCGTTATTCCGTCTGTTTTGCAAATATCTCTTGCCGCCTCAGCAGAAAAATACCCCCAAACCATCACACTGCCTCCCCCAAGCTTCATAGTAGGTGTTATGCATTGAGGTATCTTTCACCTTTCTTCCACCAGATGTATAACCTACGCTTTAACCAAATATTTCAAAAATGGACTCATTCATTCATAACACCCTTTTCCAATCATCAACAGTCTAATTTTTATACTTTTTAGCAAACTTCAGTCTTTTAACAACATTTGGAGATCAAAGTAAAGGTTTTTTAACCGCTACACGACCAAATATTCCATTCTCTTCGAGTCGTTTTGATACTCTAGATCTGGACACTTTTCTGTCATTTGGTACATGATTGTTTATCTCGTGCTTGAGATCAGTGTCCTTTCCTATTTTCAAATTTATCTGTCTCGGTCTCACGATCTAGGGTGTACTTGACAGTGTTTGGGGAGCATTTCAAGTCTGCAGCAATTTGTCGGAGAGTCCAACCAGCATCACGTAAAGCTTTTATGTGAACTCTCTGATCTTCTGACAATTCTCTACGCTTTTTGGGCTGTGGCATGACAACAAAACTTAATATATAGTGTTAAACACAGATTTTATCAAGGTTTATTTGTGGAGTGCTATTATATTGATTTCTTCTAGCATATACCAACTCCATATGCTAGTTCCTTACAAGCTTCTTTCTATATAGTTAAGACACTGCATGGGTCACCATAATAGTTATTTCAGACCCTAAATTAGATCAGTATGTTCATTCAAGCAGAACACTTATTATATGCCCTTGGTAAAAATATATGGGAATTCTCACTCTGGCTCATTCAGTTGTCAACAGGGATCAGTGAAGCATTATCATAGTGTTGAAATTTACATTCTGTAATGACATGAAATAATTAGCCCCATAACACAAAATGACAAAATATTCTCTTGTCCTAAACACTTTTGCACAGTACTGTACACTAACTTTCAACTGTTAGTTAATACTGCAATTATAAATTATACATTTAATAATAGAGTTTAAACCCTTTTCCATAATAACTTAGTCTTTAGAGCTGGAGAGTACCCAAAAACAACCAAAATTGCAAACAAATTGAGTTAAAAATGAGTTGTTAAAGAAATATCACAATATTTTGATACCACCTGCTCACAGGTTGCCATCATGCAATTTTAACATCATTCGTGATTACAATAAAACACACATTCTAGAAACCAATTTAATCATTGTATTTAGAAAATCAGATTTGTATGTTCTGTCAATAACTACACCACACATTTTAACATAACTTTCTACGAGAAAGAAAAATCTGTAATTTTTAATACGCTATTCAAAGCAATAATTTTATAGGAAACTTAATGAAAATTCTCTTGATTAATATTTAACAATGAATCAATATGAGGTCAACATTATTAGAAATTACTTTTTCCCAAAAGATAACGACTCTGGTACATTCATTGAATATCTAAAAGCAAACTCAATGTAATTTACTCTAATAATTTAAGAACTGTTAGATATTATTGCAATCCAACTTTACTTTACGAAATAATGAAATCTAAATTTTTAGAGAGATAACACAAATTGAACCTTCTCTGTCACTGCCAGCAAATAAGAATGTCCAGCTGTTGAAGGTTCACCATCTTGAACACTAAAGGTACGAGTTCCCTTTGTTGTTATTCTACAGATTTCTCGCCTCACAACTCGATCATATTTGCTTGGTTTTACTACTGCATAGAAAAAGACATTTTGACTTATGAATTTAATGTTTAATATGTGTATCTTAAAATTTAGTTCTAGTTGACTACTGTTCTAGTATTTATTGAGTTTCATTTTTATCCTTTCGGACCAAATGTCGTGACTTGACTTTCACATAATTAGAAAGAGCTGGTAACCGTAACAAAAGTAATAGTTTTTTCTTTACCATAAAATAATTTGACTAATATTATATTTTGATTCATCTATCCAAAATATGGATGGAACTATATATATTGCTTGTACTTATATATATCACATCATGACAGCATATAGTAATAAACACATTTTTTTCTATTACAGTCACCAACTTTATCTAAAAAATGCATCTTTAGTATTCACCTGTATGTTTATGTCACATATATGAAACATGACATTTAAATACTTTAATAGTTTATATCTATTTTAAAACTGAAATTTATTAATTACTTCATATTTGTCTTTATTTACCAGTATAATACTTTAAATATATATATACTGCATACAATGTAAAAATATAAACTTACACTGTTTACACCTTTCTTCCATCATTTGTGGTGTTTCCGTTTGTTCCACTCGAGCTACTTTGAATTTTTTTGGATCAAAGCATCAGAGTAGCGACCATAAGCAATCTCTGGAAACCCGCAATGAGCAAAGTCACCCTGAAAACAATTGTTTGTATGGAAAATATAAGAATAAAAATCTTACAATTAAGACCAACGTTTGTCAACTAACATTAAAAATACCGATCATTGTACGAAGTTTTCACAACTAAGCATTATTACTGTTTTGTACTTATTTTGTGATTTATGCAAAATGTTACATTTCTGTACAACACTGACGAATAATAATCACACTTTCTTAGTTGTATTTATTAAATACAAATCTTTTAATACCTTCATGTATATTAGGCCCAGCTCATTCACACTTATTACTGCATCCATGTGGTACAACTCATAAAACTTTCCAACCTGTGCATAGTAAAAAAAAAAAGATCTAACTCAACATGCAAACACAAGGTCTGCTAACAAAACATAGATTAAAATCCCACCCAATTTATTGTAATAAACAGTTTTAATAACTACATTCAAGTATAATAGCACGAAGTTTCATGCAACGTTATAAATGAAAATGATAAAATAAACTTACTTTGAAGAAAAGTATAGTGTCAAAGTGCCGAGATTTCATTTCCCACCACTGTCGTAAAGCCTAGAAAAAAGGAATCAGATTATCAATCAGTATTATCTAAAAAACATCTATAACTACTATACAATTTTTATTATTATTTTTAGATGTATAATAACTCCAATACAATATGTAATAAATGGTAGTTTATTCATTTTTTCTTCAATATTAAACATTATATTTTCAATCGGTTTGTGTTCAGTGAACAAATGGTGTCCTAAAATATCATCTAATTTCAAATTTAACAGATAAAATTATGTTCCTTTAATTTCTTAGATGCTATAAATATGACACCTCAACAAAATGACGTGTCAGAAAATTTCATTCTCATTAGTTTTACATTTTATATTCAAAATAGAGACATTTCAATACGTCAGTACCGTTTCTCTATTTTCTCATCGCTTGGAGAGTGGAGTATCTTAACTTCAATATTTATCTGAAGTGTGACGCAACCAGCAGTCAATGAAACTGATGATATAATTTAAATATCCAAGAATTAGGGAAATATGTAATAAATAAACAAATATAAAATTAACAAATTATCTTGCACCTGTCCAACTACAATATTAAAATTCAAACAAAAGACACTGATGCTGGTCTTCTGCATAAAAGGAATGTTTAGGAAATATCTGGTTATGGGGTAAATGAAGGGAAACTGAAAATATGTTGAGGTATCCAAACATGCAACTCCAATGATCACATCCTTCCCAAATTATTTAGTAAGACAGATAAGGAAACAAAATATGTAAAGCTTAAATTAAAATGATAAATCATAACACAATTCTACTAATAATGGAAAATTAATATAAAACAACACTCACTGGTGTAAGGGTTTTCTTGAAACTTTCTGGAACAAGTAATGTTTTCGGATCATAATCTGGATGAGACTGAGGCCGACCTTCAATATCCCTTAAACACAATACATTTAATTTACACCAATGATATTAAGTAACAATATCTAAAACAATGTCCAGTTTGATGTTGAAAATTAATCATGATTTTTTTTAAAGAAATGTTTTAGATTATTTACGCTTAAAACTGTTGCAAGGCTGTTAATTCACATATGTCATGTGGTTAAAATAAAAAATAGGGTATTAAATATTTTGATATACAATAAGAAAAGTTTTTAGAGCACTATACTTCATCGTACACGAAGCTATATGAACACTGCACAGCTTAAAATTCAAAACAGGCATATCTTATTAAACATGTCACGACATTCTCCTTCATGTCAGTCAATCTGAATGTGTAAAAACAGTATTGTTAAAAGTTTTATTTTTCATTAAAATATACCATTAAGCCTATGTTAGATCTACCATTAAAGGCCTAAACCTTTACTGAATTAGACTTGATACTATACTTATTGTACAGACATACCACTTGGCAATGACTTATGATTATACAGTTAAGGCACAGTGTGATCAGAATGCAATGTGAATTCATTATAAATACACACAGTATGTACTGAACTAAACTTTATAAAGTTAAATAAGCTGTGGAAATGCTGTGTTGTTGACCAAAAGCTTCATATGAGGTGAACATATACTTTTTACCCACTATGGTATAACAACTATGGTATAATTGTAACAAAGGCTAACATGCCTTGTATAAAAGCTGCTTTTCTGTTGTTTTGTGCTTTACCGATTCTTGAGCATGTCCAGCTTTTCTATCTAACCTGAGCTTGTCACTGCTAAAGATGAATTATAGTAACAGTTGTAAAAATCAGTCATTACCTTCTGCATCATCAGAAAACAAAATTACATTTTCTCTGTGGGCAACTTTCTGTCCATTCTTCCCAGTTGGATAAGTAATGTCTTGACAGTTTATTTAATAAAAATTTACACTCAATTACATTTAATATAACAATCAGTGTTAAATCTGTAATTTCACTGGATAAAAGCTCGAAACAAAGTAAAAAAGAAACAGCTTTGTTCCTTACATGTATTTAAACACTACCTTATGGGTCATTCTGACTTTGATGTCTAATTCAAACTAAAAGACTAACTATATCTTGGTCAAATTTGGAAAACATTACAATAACAAATCAATCTGGACTTAGTATGACCTTCATGTCATCTTAATTGTTTATGCAAAAGACCATTAATACAGAAAGTAAGTTAGTCTTAAATGAGGGTAAAAAAACACAAAGATATTTCCTACCTTCGTTTCCCATCCTTCAGAAAGTCTAACTTCAAATGTGGCCACAATTTTGTTTCACCATCAGATTCACTTGGTTTTGAAGGCTAAAGCCAACAAAAAATATTTCACCTGTGAGGTTCACAACATGATAAAATCTATATTATAATAAGTACTTTCTACTTTAAAACTTAAGTTCAAATTTATTATACATTTTTTTTATGGAATGAATACAAACTAAATAATATATCCAATAAATAAAATTTCAATTTCTGACATCAGTATTATGGTTTTATGCTTTACTTACGACAGAATAACATACCGTTTTTGATGCACTAAATGAAGCTAGCTTGGCTTTGGTTTGGTCGCTGACAGAAATTGGTGTTCTTGGAGATTTCTGTATTGTAGAATTATTTTCAACTTTTCTTCTTTTTGCACTCCGGCTTTTATTCTGAGAAAAGAGCACCACATGATTGTCATATTAACTCAACTTAAAACACCAATTCTGAAAACAAAAATTAGTTTATATCCTTAAATCTTGTGTATATTTGAGAGATTTAAGACTTTTACACACCTGCAGTCAAAGGAAATTGTTCTACTAACACATCCAGAGCAAGTTATACTTTAACATAGGAACATCATACACAAATTCATGACACACACGTGCAAAAGGTTCAAATAAGGAAAACAGGTCAGATACTCAGTAATGTTAACTACCACAACAATTATCTCTTCTCATGCTTCAAATAAAGCACATCGCATGAAATAATTAATACTCTGAATCACTGTTACCATGCAAAACAGAAATTGACCTCCTAACATTTATCTCAAATTATACAACAGCTATTAAACAACTTTTCTACACTTTAGATAGAAAGTTTTAAATACATCTTTGTTATTCATAAAAATCTAAAGTAAATAAAGATTTATCTATTTATTTACCTCAAATGATTGTTTATTTGTTTTGAATTTTGTGCGAATCTACATGAAGGCTATCTGCACTAGCCATCCCTAA
>NW_013669964.1:80515-84442 GCF_000517525.1 Limulus polyphemus
GGGATTGACCGTCACATTATAATGCCCCCATGGTTGAAAGGGCAAGCATGTTTGGTGGGATGGGGATTGGAACCCGTGACCCCAATATTGTGAGTCGAGCTCCCTAGCCACCTGGCCATTACCTCAAATGAACACATGATAATGCCAAATTTTTTATTTATTTTTTGCAAATTGTGTAATGACTTTCAAATAGTGAAAATTTCCTTAAGTAATTTTTATCTTTAAAACCAATTATGTGTTTTTTTTGTGTGTAGCCAATAATACCATCTGAAGAGCACAAATTATCATTATTTGGAGCTGACCTTAACAGGTGAGAGATCCTCAGACTCAGGTTCTGGTTCTGAAATTTCATTTTCATCAACACCACTACTGATTGAGTCAGAATCACTCTCATCTTTATCATTAGGCTTAAATTCATCCACAGAATCTTCACTTTCAGATTCTATTATTATTCGACGTTTCCTCCCTCGTTGTTCAGATAAATTACCACTCTACAAAAAGAAAAAGTAAAAAAACCAGTAAGTAGCACAATTACACTAACAAAACATTACAAAGATTTTAGACATACACATCAACTTAAGAATACCACTAATATACATCGTACATCTAAAAAGGTCATTTTACCTCACATAAACTGACTTTATCAAAGACCGATCTTGAGTAACTGGATATTACTTTATTAAAGATCAATACAAGAGCAAAAATAAAATTGTAATTTTTTTGTATAAACTTTTTTTGGTCTACTGTGGAACAGTGAAGTTAGCAAAAAAAGGGAAAGACAGTGAACAAATCTAAGATTCTGTACAAGTTGAATATTTTCCTTTAATTTTATCATATACAGACACAGGTACTTTGTAACAACTAAAAAATAACTTATTTGTTATAATTTTGTTTGGGATGTTTTTGTTAATGTTCAAGTGTCATCACAAGTTCATGAGGTGATTGGCAGCACAATGATGACCGCATGTATGTTCTTGCTAACAATTTGCCGTTGTGTCCGGTAACAGAAAACATATATATGGTGATACATAGGATATAATATAAAAAATTTTATTAACAATTGAAAGTAGTAAAAATAGTGATAAATATACAAATAAATAGAAAATTTTTGTTAATCATTTAGAAGTTTTTTCCAATTTACACTTTCCCCTCTAACATAGAATTTTTCCATGTGCAATATCTACCACAATGATAAGAAAAAAAAAAATATGTCCTATTCAGATAAAAATTACTTTAAGAAACACCAATGTCTTTGTGTACTTATACTTCTGAAGGGTTTGTTTGTTGAATTTCATATCAACCTATTTGAGGTCTAGCCATCCGTAATTTTGAAGTGATAGACTAGAAGAAAGGCATCTAATCAACACCACCCACCACCAGCTGTTAGGCTACTCTTTGCCAATGAACAGCGGGATTAACCATCACACTATAAGGCCCCCATGGTTGAAAGGGCAAGCATGTTCAGTGATGGGTTTCAAACCCACAACAGGTAAATTGCAAGTTAAGTAAAGTATGCCCCTTCTGAATGATAAAGACTCAATTGATACAAAAATATGAATTATGGGTGAATATATAGTTGCTTATATGCCATATTGAGATAGTATCGTGTAGTCATCAATTAGATTCAAACTGGTATAGCAAGAGAATAAAACTGGATTTGTACATGTAAATCCAATGGAATTGAAGTATATTTATGCTGATTTTAAACTATTTTAACAATTGGATACATAATCTAGAAAAATTAGTTTTAATGAATTAGAAAAGGAAGTAACACGTTTATTCTTTATTCTTACCACTTTTATATTTTATGTTTAAAAAACAAAATGAAGTACTTGAAATGAAAATATTTAAACAGCTTACAGATTCAGTTTTCAAGTTGCAGTTTTCTTCCACCGACTCCAACATGACATCATTTTCTTCTAAATAATTACAAGAAAAAACAATTCAGAAAAGCAGTCTGCAGCTATTATAATTAATAAATTTAACTGGCATGCTTTTCTTTCAATTAATGCAGCATTTTACTGATATCTGAAAGAGGGAAGCACTGCACAAGAACTTTGTTTCCATAACTTAACAAGACATTTAACATGTAACGATGGTATTCTGCATTGTATATTATAGTTTTGGGTCACTGGAAGACACATTACTATATCACACAAGTGACATTCCACAAAATAAAAAAATACAACATCAAAGAGTTCATTTTTACCTCATATAAGCTGACATTATCAAAGACTTGGAACATGATTTTGAGTAACTGGATATTACTTTATTACAGATCAATACGAAAGCGAAAATAATTACAAGAAAAAACAATTCTTTTACCAATGAATAGTGGGATTAACTGTCACATTATAATGCCCCCACTATTCATTGGTGAAAAATAGTGATAAATATAAAAATAAATAGTAAATTTTTGTTAATCATTTTAAAGTTTTTACCAATTTACACTTTCTCCTCTAACACAGAATTTTTGCATGTGGATAAGTAGCTCGTACAAAAAATTTACCACAATGATATGAAAAAAAAAAATATCCAATTCAGAAAAATATCACTAGATAATAGATAGGGATAGTGTGAGTCTCATTAATCATGTTTTGGACCAGGGAGGGTCAGGTTCAGCATAGACCTCTTCCTCCCTCTCGGGAATTGTCAGTTTCTGAGTATGATAATTAGATTTCACATGGAAGCATGTACTTAATTTTGGTCTCCTTATCATCCAAACATTATTTATCTGCTGGTATTGGTACGAGCTGAAGGGAAAGATGATAAGATTGATGCACATTTTACACTTGTTTATAGATGAAAAGATGAGAAAAGCTAATCAAATATATTGTTCAAACTAATATTTATAATCATTACAATGCATTGTTTCCTCATCTGGATACAATTGCTGTTAACAAAATTTTTTTGTCATACATTAAACTGGACCAAGATAGTTATTACAATTGCATTAAAACAGACGAATATTTCCGATTTACTTTTCCATACCGAGTTCTTCATCAGTCATCTCTTCACCTGAACTATCCACACATACAACCAGATCAACCCTTTCATCAGGTTTCATTTCAAGTGCTTTTTCTGCTTTTCCAACACCATCCTTCCAGGTAGGATCTTTACGACTTGGAATATCTGGTTGATTGCCACTAATGAATTTTTTGACAAATCTGTTAATTGAAAAACAAAAACATATTAGATTGAAATTAAAAATCAATGTATTTAACAGTAAGCTTTACAGCTTCAAAACTTTTTAAGGAAGTACACGTACAGTAGATTCTTTTTACTACCCTCACTACTGGCTTAGAGAAATATGTATCAACATATAAAACTCAACAGTAGGCATTTATTTCCTGCTTTTTTTTTTTAATCCAACATAATCTACATTCAATTTAATTTTCTTTTTGCAAAAAAAAATGTTTTTTAATGATACGAGATACTTTGGTGCAGATTATTTTTGTTTTTACAGCACTTAAGTAGAACAAAAGTTTGGAATGTTATTTGTTTAGTGCCAGTTCCTAACAGGCTTACTAATAATAATCTACATATAATAGTGTGTACATACATCATCTTCGTCAGTATTCGGTCCATGTTTTGGACCATGGAGGGTCAAGTTCAGCATAAATCTCTTCCTCCCTCTCAGAAATTCTTATTTTGTTTGCACTCTTACCGAATCCTAGGTAATATCCCTTTTTACGTTGTTGTTGCGTTACTCACAGTATGTTACATTTGGTCCATTGTCCACAGTTTTAATTAATAAATAATTAACTCTAATTAAAAATAGTGTGTACTGGAATATTAGAATGTGTCCAAACTACTTGGAAGTAATTACAGGCTTTTTGAATGACATTCTAGACAACTAACTTCATAATATTGTTACGTCTCCGTTCGTTAGTTGATTTTCCGTAACTTCGTTCCCACGAAACTTTA
>NW_013669964.1:85340-94811 GCF_000517525.1 Limulus polyphemus
CGAAGGAACAGGATATTTCTAGAAACGTGGCGTGACACTAGTCACGTGACCTCGCTGACGCAACAATATGTATTAAAGTATACTACTTATCAAAAAAGCAGCAGTAACCAATTACGAAAACAATGGTAATTACAAATATTTATGAGGTATTAAAAAAAGTCAACTCAAGCATAAATTTTTATAGTAAGTAATTAATTTGTAAATTCTAATATTTTTCTGTAACTAAGCATCATCATCCAGTAATTTTTAACACTAAATTATACATAACACTACTAAATCTGCTAATATGTTTAACACTAATAAATCTGCTAACATGTTTAACACTATTACATCTGCTAACATGTTTAACACTACTAAATCTGCTAACATGTTTAACACTACTAAGTCTTCTAACATGTTTAACACTACAAAATCTGCTAACATGTTTAACACTACAAAATCTGCTAACATGTTTAACACTACAAAATCTGCTAACATGTTTAACACTACTAAGTCTTACAACATATTTAACACTACTAAGTCTTCTAACATATTTAACACTACTAAATCTGCTAACATGTTTAACACTACTAAATCTGCTAACATGTTTAACACTACTAAGTCTTCTAACATGTTTAACACTACTAAATCTGCTAACATGTTTAACACTACTAAATCTGCTAACATGTTTAAAGTTCCAATTTAAACAATGGCATACGTACTTCATCTTTACCCATGCCCTTGTTGGTGGATCATCAAAAAACTGAACATGGACTTGGGGAATTTTTCCTGGCCTCACATAAACATGATCTTTAGGATGATTACAAACCAGACTTGGCCACCATGGATAACCTTCCAGTTTTGACCACACAACTTCATAGAGAGTAAAGGGACAATCTGTAGTAAAAACAGTAAGACTTTGAGCACATTCCTTAAAAATCAAAACTATAAACTCAATCCAAAAGTATCTGAAAATTACAGTTAAAACACTTTTACTTCTATTAAATCATATAAAAAACATGAAAATGGTGACAAGAGCTTTGGCTCACCAATGTCATCTCTTCTGACTCCTAAACATTTACATAAAAAGTTGTAGTAGATATACAGACCTTAAGGTATTCAATAGTAAGGAATTTACCAAGGAACAATTCAACACATCTTAAAAAAGGCTTACAAGTGAAAAAAACACTACTACTCTCAAAATCAAACTTTGAATGAATTATTTTCTGTAGAATGCTAGTTTTTTCACTACAGCTAATATACAAATATTATAAAGTCTCAAACGTACACTTGCATTCTTTTATACGTGTTTTAACAACAGCAAAATGTTTTCTTTTCAGAAAGATCACATCCTTTTAAATTATTATACCCCAATCACATCCTTTGAAATTATTATACCCCAAAACATTAGAATGTGTTTTACAACTATGAGAAACATTCAACTACAGAAACATGTAGGTCAAGAGATTGAAACTTATTTCCTGAATAGATGAGCATGAGTAGTTTCTCAGGGTTTGTTTTGAGGCCTCTGTTGTTTATTGCATAGGTAAGTGGTGAGGCCTCATTTGGAGTACTGTGCTCAGGCTTGGGCTCCTTACCTTAAAATGGACATTGAATTATTCAAAAGGGTTGAAGGAAGGGCTACTAGGGTTATACCTGTGACAGGAAGATTGTCATATGAGGTCAAGTTAAGATCTCTGAAAATTGTTTTCTCTTGAAAAATGATGAGTTAATGGAGATCTAATTGAGGTGTTTAAGATACTTAAGGAAATTGATAATGTTGATGTAACATTTTTTCTTTGTACTTTATGATGAGAATGGTAAAACAAGGAACACATCTTCAACTAAGACAGTTTTATTTTTCTAACAGGGTGGTTGACATTTAGATTTAGTTACCTTCTGATGTGGTAAATGCAATAAATTTAAAGGAAAGGCTTAATAAATACTTAAATGCTAAGGACTGGCTTTGATGGGGGGGGTTTCTTTTTTTTAAAGTTTAGTTTAGTGGATGGGTCAGCCTCAATGGACCAACAGGTTCCTTGTACTTAAATGTGTTGTTTATCAATAATTATATATATGTGTAGCAATAAGAGATACAAATCAGCTCAATTTACTTCTTACACCAAGTTACTGGAGAACGATAATATTAAAAAGAATGTTGTTTGTTTCAGAAGTGATCTCCAAAAGCTTACAGAATAAATGAGTACACAGAAAATGAGTTTCAATATTTAGAAATGATACACAATCTCCACAAGCTTGCAAGATAAATGAAAGCATGGAAAATGTGTTTCTGTATTGAAAAATGATGCATTTAGGATACCAAAATTCCAAAAAAATATTCTATTGTGTTAGAATTAAGATGGATTCTGAAGAGTTGAAAATATCTGTTTGTGACAGGTTACAAGATTATCTGTGAGACTGATAGGATAAAAGCCTCTGGTTTCTTAGCACTCTTTCTTGTTTATAGATGGAAAGAGATGAGACCAGAGTTGTATACGGCAAATTGAAGTTTCTTAACAATAGTTTGGAGAATAGGAATAATTGAAAACTGAATAACCTAGATGGACCAAATGATCCCTTGTTATCCTTTGAAGATGAAATGTTCTATTTACACTTCAAAATTGGTCAGAGGCTCAGTTAGGCTTCTTATTGGAAATTTATACTTTTTTTTTTTTCCTTTTTTAATATTTGAAGTAACAAGTGCATGTATAAGCTTTGAAAAATCTAGACTCAACTTAATTATTGGGCAAAAATATTTCTTAAAATTCTATTAACTTTGAAATTGCTTACTTAAAGATGTGGTACATCCTGATAATAATTCTTTTATATATATCTGCTGAATAAACATAAGAATGTAAAATATTTTTCTGGGGTAGATTGAAGTTTAGTTTAACTGCAGATTTTGGATCATCTCAGAGAGATGAATTGCTTCCTAACACAATGTTCTTACTTGCATGTATCTAACACTTTTTCCAGTCATAGTTTGGATTCTTTTAAAATTTCTGCTGAATTAATATATGAATGTATTTATCTTCTTCATATATGGGCTGAAATTTGGTTTTCATTAAGGATCTGGGATGACCTCAGTAGGCCGAACCACTATCTGATATTATGCTTCTACTGATCAAATACTTTCTCATACTCATAGATTAGATAGGGGTGCTCACACCCAATGATGGTTTATCATAAAGTTGATCATGATGTATTAGTGAAGTAGGAAATGAACCTTAGTGTAATTAGTTTTTTAAATAAAATTGAAATTGAAAAAACAAAAACGTTTCTCCATTTTTTCTATCAATCCCAACATCTTAACTAAGATTTGAGAGCAAAAAAATGTGCAAACTAACAAACTTTAATTTAAAGTCACTCACTCCACTGTAAATATAATTACCCATATTTTCAAGCTGAAAAGTCCAATACCATCCCATCTAAGTTTATCATTTCACATCCTATCTTCTGACACAAGCCTCATTCATAAGTCAGTAATTTCCTTCTTCAGCCTTTTAAATTTATGTATACAAATGATTATTTGCCAAGGTTCCAGAAATATTTAAAAGGAAATCATAAGAGGCCTACCTAATCTCATCCACGAGATTTAGTTTTCAATAAGCCTTTTCTATTTTCTTCACTTATTTTTAAAACTCAACATTTGTCACAAATTTTCCGTTTATCCATCTTTTTAAATGACCATCATTCGCAATAGTATTATTATTATTAGGTTGAAACTTAGAACCTTAGTCTTTACTTTTCTATTGATTTTTATTGTACTTTTAAATTATAGTTAGTGCTCACATTAATTTCAAACTCTTGTACAGTTATGTGTGCATATGCATCAATTTAATTAAACAAGACAAAACTAGACTGTAAAGTAACTGCAAAATTGCATTCATTCCCCAAGTGTCTTAATTTTTTTCTAAATCTCATGGCTGGCTTACCAATGTTGCCGTGAGTAGCACGAGTTTCGCTAAGTGGCCGTACACTCTCCTGTTCTTTTGTAGTGTTTGAATTTTTCTTCAACACAGATTTTTTGTTTTCTTGTGATTTTATGTTTGACACCGGAGATTTGGTAAAGTACCTAAACAGAGTGTTTCCTTTAGTTTTAGACATTGTCAAAATCTCATCTGCAGCACGTGTATCATAATCCGATCCTGGTAATAGCAAACTGGCGGGAATTATCAACTCACCGTTTTACTCAGAGTGAACACACACACACATACAAAGAGACAGTTGAAATCGATATTTTCACAAATTATATTTTACTATCAAAAATCGTTCATGTACTATCTTTTTGTAAAATTAAAAAAAAATGAAAGTCTGATAGTAAACAAACCTAAATAGGTTTCATGCCCAAGCACTTCCAATGAAAAATTTAAATATAAAAATGTTTTTAGATGTATAATTTATCATTTTGAGGTTATCTCTCACTAAACAAGAACTGCATATTTTCCTCAATCGAAATTAATTTGTTGCGTGGTGAAATTTTCTTTCAGGTGTATTAAAGTATATCTATTTTAACATAAGTACCCTGGCTTATGACATTAAGTCTTTCTGCTTATTATAGAGTAATTCTTTTGTTGTGTTTTTAATTATGCACAAAGCTACACAAGGGTTATCTGTGCTCTGCAAACTACGGGTATCGAAACCCGGTTTCTAGCGTTGTAAGTCCGCAGACATGCCGCTGTGCCACTGGAGGGGGGGGGGCGAGTAATTCTTACTAAAATAGTGGTGTACGTCGGCTTCATAAAATTAAATGCTACAAACGTTCAAACTAATAGTTTATGCTATCGTGAATGTATATCAGTCGATGTTCAACAAGTTATGTGGCATTTGTTACAGAAACTTTGTTTCATAAAAGTTTATTGTTGCCTCTACAAAACTATCTTTGGATCGTTTTAGAGCCTGTTTAGATATGCTGTTTTGCGTCTGTAAATGAAAAGTAGTTAAATTAAATAGAATAGAAAAGCAGTAGGTAACAGCCATGTCAGAAACTACTTTTTAGTAGTACATATAGTAATGGAAATATATGGGTGTGTTGGGCTAAAGATTCTTCAACAGTAGGTGTCTGTAATAGTTGGCGATAAATTCAACAATAAACGAACAGCACACAGTCCACTTGTTTTTTTAAAATAATATATATATATTCGAAACAAGTTAAACATATGTATAAAATTCTTTATAGTATAGAGATCATAGTTGGATTTTAAACACTATACAATTCTCTTCTTGTTGTCAAAAGTTCACTTAGGCCAATTCAATTGCTTTAAAGTTCAGTTGACAAGCCGAATGATTTTTCTTTATTTTATCGCTATAGTATCCATGTATAATTCACTTACGCGGTCGCCTGAGTTACCGCAGTTGTATATCTTGAACTTTCACTAATCGTCTGTTTTTCGTCAAAGTCCACAAAGTCGGGTTCAGTTAGTTTAGAACAACCTTTGACAGGACAAATTATTCTCCTTATCTCCTTAAAACTGTTAATCTCACTCTAGCATATCAACTGTTAAATCATTCACTCTCACAATGGTTAACTTTACGTTTTCTAATTTTTCTCTGACCGAACTTCTCTTTCACATGAATTCTCTTTTACTCTGTTTCCGTTTGTCTTGTCACAGCTATTTAAACATATATCACTTAGGCCTTCTAGAAATCTCTATAGCTTCAACATCAAAAGATTGCAAGCACAACATTCGATAGACTCGACATCAATGAATTACAAACACAAAATAAATAAATTAATAATACCTATATTAAATAGTCTTTTATATCTGACAAACCATTAGATAGAATTCTACACTTTCAAATCAGATCTTGTTATCAGTGGCGTAACTACAAAAAAATGCCACCACCAGCATAAGAAATAATTGGGCCCCATACATTTATTCTCCTTGTTGGCAATCATTAAATTTGTCAGACCCTCTTTTGATTTGTCCCCTCGCAATTTCGAGGTTTGCAGGGGCATAGTCATGCCACTGCTTGTTACCCTAAAGTAATTGAGAGATAACTGAACATCCAAGTATTTTTCTTAATTTTTTTCTCCATCTATTGAGAGATAACTGAATTTTCAAGTATTTTTCCTTATTATTTGTTTCTCCATATATTGAGAGATAACTGACTTCAAAATATTTTTCTTAATTTTTTCTCAACCTATTGAGATATAACTGTACTTCTATGTATTTTTTCTTAATTTTTCTCCATCTATTCAGAAATAACTGAACTTCCGAGTATTTTTTCTCCATCTATTCAGAAATAACTGAACTTTCAAGTATTTTTTCTTAATTTTTTCTCAATCTATTGTGAAATAACTGTACTTCCAAGAATCATTTTTACATCTATTGAAAGATAACAAAATTTCTAAGTATTTTTTCTCAATTTTTTTCTCCATGTATTGGGAGGAAACTGAACTTCCAAGTATTTTTCTCCATCTCTTGAGATATAACTGAGCTTCCAAGTATTTTTCTCCATCTCTTGAGATATAACTGAACATCCAAATATTTTTTCTCCATCTCTTGAGATATAACTGAACTTCCAAGTATTTTTTCTTAATTTTTCTCCATCTATTCAGAAATAATTGAACTTCCAAGTATTTTTCCTTATTATTTGTTTCTCCATCTATTGAGAGGTAACCAAACTTTCAAGTATTTTTCCTAATTATTTGTTTCATTATATATTGAGATAACTGAACTTCCAATTATTTTTTCTTAATTTTCCTAACATAGATATCACAGCTGAAAGTATGCATAATCTATTTTTGGATTAATTTGGAGGCCAGCGAAGTTGGAATGGTTCCTCCTGGATGGTATAAGTACCCCGAAGCACTGGACTAACGATTGGGGAGATTTTCAGAACCCATGCTTTCCAACTTCACCCCGGGTTACTGTATGTGCATACAATCATAACCCCATGCCGGGGCAAGATGATTAATGGGGAGGACATCATATGAATCCCATGCTATGAAATATGTTACCACTTTGAGATTTATTGCAACAATTAACAGTACAAAAGAACAAATACTGGGGATGAAGCAGCAGCGCTTGTAGTTCTTCCTTACCATTGGCAGTGAGACGATTGAGCTTCTGTTTTTGATTTGTAATTTATATTGTATTACTCTGTACATATTGTATCATAATTTGTGAACTTATCATTACTCTGTACATGTCGTGTATTACATCTTGTGTGCAATTGCTGTAAATTTTGTCTCTGAGTGTGCTGAAGATTCCTCACTCCCAGTAACTGTTTCTACTTCCTCCCCTGTGATCTGGAAACGTCATATCCCTGTAGCAGTGCCTACTCTCCATTCCGAACTTTGTGCAGTGGCATCCTGGTCTTCCCTTGTGGTTGCCAAGTCACCTTCAGTTTCCCAGATGGACTGTATCGACTCAGCTACACTCAAACTTTAACTCTCTTATTGCCAGATGTTAGGTAATGCTTCCCAGCCCATCCCTGAGGCCACTGTTTCTCCAACTGAAGATGCATCGCCAATGTCAGATGCCGCTAAATTTCCTCCCAGTCCTGTGGAGGATGACTCATCAACAGTCCCATCACCTCCGTCTCGTCTAAAGTCTCGTCCAGTCCCGAAGTCTGCATCAGTAACAGGAGAATCTGTATGGATATAACATCTCCGGTTCCCAATTTTGAAAAAATTGGGAATTACACAGTCATGGTCAACTACCTGGGCTTGCAACGCTTGTGCCGCCGTTGTGGACTCGGAGGTTACCTTGCCAACCAGTGTGACACCCTGAGGTGCTCACGTTGTTCAGCATATCGCCATGAGTAGGTCCAGTGTACCGTTTCATGTGATTTATGTTAGGGGGCTCACAGTTCTTCTGTGTGCCCCTCCCATGCTCCAACATATGCCAGAAAAGTTTCTGGAGCTGACACAAAACGTGCCATTTCTCCCCTCCACCATCACCTGTCCCAGAGCCTGTACTGCCTCAACCCATCCCAACTACCAATGTGTGTCCTGTTCCTATGGAGCAGCAAAACCAGTCACCCTCCTCAGGTCCTGCCCGGACGTGATGGTTAAAACTCGTATTCTATTTCGATAACTCGTCCATATGGTCGTAGAGCAGCACTAATCACTTTATGTGACATTTCATAAGGAGCAGAATGCAGGGTCATCCATTTCAGGTTTTGGCTTGCAGGACTCACCGAGATGGAGGCACCATTTACCGAGAAAACTCCTCGACCCAACAGCTCATTTGCCACAGCCAGAGTGGACAATGTGGCAATGTATCGGCCAGCACCGAAGTGCTGGAGACAGTCCACGGCATTATCACCCAGGCTCTCACAGATAGAGTCAATCACCTGAGAAGGTAATGTGTCTTTCTCGACGATAAACCTGACCGACCGAGGTCGGGTCAGGTGGTGGATGGAACTCATTCCAACCAACCCAAAGAGTCACAAAAAATCAAAAATTTTTAAAAATTCAAAACTGTCAATGAAAACGAAAAACGTAGAAAATGAAAACAATACTCACAAAAAATGCGCACACGACAACACTGGTGCAAGTAGTGTACCACACATGCAGATTCAGGCTCGGCCCCACTGAAGATTTGAAAGAAAGAAGACCGCTATATAATGTCTTGATTTGATGATTAAGAAACTGGTGTTATCAAACTGAGACACCAATAATATGTATACAGATCGTTCACTTGCAAAGATACTTCGGGTGGTTGATACATTAAATATTAATTTAATTAATTCTTTATTTATTTACTTATTTTTAGCGAAATTGGTTTGTCAGATATTATTGTTGTGAGAGGAAAAGTCCCAAACTATCGTAATTAACATAAAAATATGTGCTGCCATCTAGCGACGGTAACCAAAACTATTATGAATGTAGAAGTAATTCTCCTCAGTAGTGGTTTTCCTTTCTGTTATTTTCTCAGAAAAACGCGAGTAATACGAGAGGATAATAACATTGCTCTTATATACAAATCGGGCGGGCAATATTTTCACATCTTGCGTATGTGTCAAGCAAAGTAATTTTCATCTTAACATTAAAAATACTTTTGTATATCAGAAAATTTTGAACTTTCATATGCGAAATTTTTATAATGTCCAAATAGTTACCAAACGTAGCCTAAAAGAAAACTTGAACGATCTCGCAATCACCATAAAAAATTATGAAATAAACATAAATTATGCATTTTTCATTCTGGAATGAACAAAAAGGGATTTAAATTGATAGTTATTGAACGAGCATAAAGACGTGTTTGTTGTGCAAATATAAGGTAGTGATATAATATATTTCTATTGTGTTTTAAGTAAAGGTTCTTAATAATATTTCAGTACAGTCTTCATCTATTGAGAGATAACTGAACTTCCAAGTATTTTTCCTTTTATTTGTTTCTCCATCTATTGAGAGATAACTGAACTTCCAAGTATTTTTTCTTAATTTTTTCCATCTATTGAGAGATAACTGAACTTCCAAGTATTTTTTCTCCATCTATTGAGAAATAATTGAACTTCCAAGTATTTTTCCTTATTATT
>NW_013669965.1:0-2312 GCF_000517525.1 Limulus polyphemus
TGGTGTTAATAAAAAAAACAGAGATACAAGATGTAAAGAAACAAGGCAGAATTGATTTTAATAACAAAAACAAGGATCCGAGATGTAAAGAAGCAAGGCAGAATTGGTGTTAATAAAAAAAACAGAGATACAAGATGTAAAGAAACAAGGCAGAATTGATGTTAATAACAAAAAACAAGGATCCGAGATGTAAAGAAGCAAGGCAGAATTGATGTTAATAACAAAAAACAAGGATCCGAGATGTAAAGAAACAAGGCAGAATTGATGTTAATAACAAAAAACAAGGATCCGAGATGTAAAGAAACAAGGCAGAACTGACGCTTTTAGCAACAGACAAGGAAATAGTCTACGTTTGTCGTTGATAGGCAAAGTTGTGAAAAAAAAAAGGTTCAATTGGAGTTAATAACAAGAAAAACAAGGAGACAAATTAGGAATGATTTTCAAAGTGAGTTTTAATGTGTGTGTGTCTATTATAATGAACTGTATTTTACCAGAATCTATCACGTCGCATTAGAACAAGTAACTCGACAAATAAAATTACCCTTTCGTATAAGTTTATTGCAAGAAAGCTATCCGTTCTGTACAGCTCCATAAATATCACGATTTAGTGTTAAAAAGAAACACAAGGACATTTTAGAATTCAGTATGGGAAACTAAAGTGTATGATGTTCTAAAGCTATACAAAAGTTATATATTTTTACATATATAGTTAAGGACATTTCACATTTTACTAATGACTTTATAATATCGTCTTTTCTGTTACATTTCAATAGGACACTTAAGTAAATTATTAGCTATTTGCATGGATAGTTAACCGTTACATTCAGATGGTTTAAAAATTGAGCATATATTAAATGATTGTGCTGTTTCTTCAACAACAACAAGAAACACAATGAAGGTTTATTTTTGTGTTTTTATTAAAATATATATACATTTCGTATCCCAAATCATTGCCTAACTTTTGAAAAAATAATTAATTAAAATAGAAGTACTTCAGTTTCAAATACTGCTGAAAGTTTATACTGACATGTAGATTACCGTTACAATTACGATCGCGCATAATACCTAAATGACCAATTACAATTGAACAGAATAGGCTTGACTCCTTTCGGAAGTGTGTATTATCCTCTGAAGATGTTTTATGGTTTAAAGCTATACAACTGAATGGAATACGTTTGGCCTCTTTTGAAAGTGTATATGATTTTGATAAGTATTGTCAGTGTTATATATAATGTGGATATAGCAATGTATAGAAAATGATTTTGATACGTATTCTCGGTGTTATATATAACGTGGATATATCTTTGTGTTGAAAATAATTTTCATACGTATTCTCGGTGTTATATATAATTTGGATATATCTATGTGTTGAAAATAATTTTGATACGTGTTCTCAGTGTTATATATAATTTGGATATAGCAATGTATTGAAAATAATTTTGATAAGTATTCTCAGTGTTATATATAATTTGGATATAGCTGTGTTGAAAATAATTTTGATACGTATTCTCAGTGTTATATATAATGTGGATATAGCAATGTTAATTTTGATAAGTATTCTCAGTGTTATATATAATTCTTCTTGTATTCTCTTTGTTTTCCCTTAGTATATGCTCTCTCATCATATTTTAACATATATGTGTGTGTGTATGTGTTGCACTGAAACATTCATTCAATTTCAAATAGATATACACATATATTTATTTATTTATATATAAGGGGAAGGTGGAAGAGAGAGAGAGAAAGTTAGTGTGAGTTTGATAAGTAAAAACGAAAGACTAAAATGTAATGTCAGCTGTTCTTATTTCATTCTTCGTTTTTATTCCTCTTCCTATTTAGTAGCCATACTTGAAGTAACGCCGCTTTTTTGATCGAATGTTATTAGTTTTATCGTACGGCGTCTTTCCGTTTCTGACACTTGGCTTCACTAATACAACACTGTTGCCCTAGGGAATGAAGGTTCACCATAACTGAATACCGGAATTTATCTGACTTTCAAATTGAATAAGGAGTACAATTGCGACCTTTTCTCTCCACGTCAAATGGATCGATATCTGACTTTTTAATTCGAGAGCCAGAGACGTATGCATACAACAGACAAAACTAGTAAAGAGAAAATGAAAGCAGAGAAAAGAGAGAGCAAAAACAAAAAACACCCACTCTGTTTGGTTACTACTGACAACGCCGCTGCTCTCTCTCTCTTGATCTATTTTGCATTCAGATGGAAATGAATCATTCTTTTTTTTTTTTTACGGCGTCGTACTTCTTCAGTACTTTTTTTGCTTACGTTGAAAAGTTTGAACTTTCGTCAG
>NW_013669965.1:3184-3844 GCF_000517525.1 Limulus polyphemus
TATGTTTTGAAGCATACGTGAAATGTATTATAATAAGCACTTTAGTTATACTGCTTTTAATTATTTATTAATTTTTATGTTTTGAAGCATACGTGAAATGTATTATAATAAGCACTTTAGTTATACTGCTTTTAATTATTTATTAATTTTTATGTTTTGAAGCATACGTGAAATGTATTATAATAAGCACTTTAGTTATACTGCTTTTAATTATTTATTAATTTTTATGTTTTGAAGCATACGTGAAATGTATTATAATAAGCACTTTAGTTATACTGCTTTTAATTATTTATTAATTTTTATGTTTTGAAGCATACGTGAAATGTATTATAATAAGCACTTTAGTTATACTGCTTTTAATTATTTATTAATTTTTATGTTTTGAAGCATACGTGAAATGTATTATAATAAGCACTTTAGTTATACAGAAAACTATGTATCTTCATACGTCTACGATCTTTATTAAAATCAAGCAAAACATTTATATATTATTTTAATTTTTTCAAAATAATTCCTCTGTACTTATCATTTATAGAGTGTGTTTTTTTGTTGCTAAACAAAAAGCTACACAAAGGTATCGAAACTCGATTTTTAACGTTATAAGCCTTCAGACTTGCCGCTGGAGGGGGGGGGTCAATTTATAAGATTTTAATGTTTTTG
>NW_013669965.1:4160-7673 GCF_000517525.1 Limulus polyphemus
TCGTCGCCGGCGTGGGAGGGGGGGGGTACTAATTTATAAGTATTTAATTGTTTTAGAATACTTTCAGTATATTTAATTTTACTGTAATATTTTTATAATTGAAAGTTACTCTCTTAATAATTAACACAATTTGATTTAATTGAGTTTGAGTTGTATAAGTAATGAAACCAGATTTTAATGATTAAAACTTTTTTTTTCGAAATGTTTGTTTGTTTGTACTTAAGCACAAAGCTACGCAATGAGCTATCTGTGCTCTGCCCGCTACGGGTATCGAAACCCGGATTCTATATATAGGAATAACAAAAACTAAAAATACTTTAAATAAATATTCATCTTTGTAGAATAGTGAAAAAAATAATAATAACGCCTTAAATAAGATTTGTATATCTATTGGACATTTTATTAAAATCCAAATATTCTCGGAAAATGTTAAATGTTTAAATTGGTTTTAATTATGCAAAATTATTCAACTCAAATATAAAGTATCTTTTATTGTATTTTTACTCACAAAACAAACACAGGATGACGTTTTATGAATAAGAAGGCTGTTAATAGTTGTTTTTTTTTTGACTCCCAAATTATGAACAAATTTTTACAATATATTTATACTATGCTTTTATGAGGGTCGAATGTTTACAACTTCGGTGTAATATCTTCCTCGACATAAAAAAAAAAAAACGCCTTTCTGTGACTCAACGGTAAGCTGGAGAGATTATAAGAGGAAGATTTGGTGTTCGATACCTGCAACGTAACAGACATCTTCTTTCGAAACCTAAAGTTTTTTTTTTGTTGTTGTTGTTGTTTAACATCCCCTATGGTCTTCGCTCTACAATCTTACTATAGGGAAAAATTGACGTGATTCCACAATTACATATTAAAATGTACACGAATGTAGTTGTGATTTTTTGTTGTTGTTTATTTCACTAAAATTCTTACAGTTGAAACCGATAAAATTATTTTGATACAAAGAGATAATACTCTCCTTACAAAAGCGTTTAGTTCTGTAATGTGTTGGTGTGTATATAATCCGTCATGTTCTCTTAGTAACACAAAAGTAACATTATAGTCTTCACTGACACAGTTCTATAACGAGCCAAACAATTCAATTCTTCAATATAAAGTTAAAGCCCAAATTTACGAATAAAATAATACGAAAAATATTCAGTAAAACTTTAGAAAAACAAAACTTAGATTTTAATTAGTTCCCCCTTTACTAATATCTATTTAACGAATTTTAAAAACTGAGATATAAGACAAGAACTAAATCTATGGTACCTCGCTAACATTAAGTTAATGTTTTTGAAGTCTGAGATAATTTTGTTTGTAGATTATTTAACTTGTTAATATTATTTCCTGCGTTGTAATTACATCGTCAACAGTGAAACTAATCTCAAGACAGATAGTATACGTAATTTGTAGTTTAATTTTAATTTTTAAATGACAGATATTTTATTTTACATAATTTTTTATAGGTTATCCTGTAGGCCTATAAAATCGTTTGAAACAAATTTTAATGACGTTGTTTAAAAACCTGCGCATTTGAATTTTTTTTCCCTACTAATATGCAGGGTGGTGAAACAGTGTTTGTTTTTTGAATTTCGCGCAAAGCTACACGTGGGCTATCTGCGCTAGCCGTCCCTAATTTAGAAGTGTAAGACTAGAGGGAAGGCAGCTAGTCATCACCACCCGCCGCCAACTCTTGGGCTAATCTTTTACCAACGAATAGTGGGATTGACCGTCACATTATAACGCCCCCACGTTTGTTGTGACGGGGATTCGAACCCGCGACCCTCAGATTGCGAGTCGAGCACCCTAACCACCTGGCCATGCCGGGCCACGTTAAACACTGTAGTTGGAAAAATGGTACTGTACGTTTTGCCTCACCCTTTATGTATGTATGTTAGTAGACTGACATGTATGCCGAACACGACAAACTAAACTAAAAGTCTTCTGTAAAAAAAAAATGTGAAAGTAACACATATAATAGTGAAAGAATAAAAAATCCATCCTAATGGCCATAGGTTATAAAGTTGTACTAAGATGTAAATAGTTTTTATATATTTTTAAAAGTATTTCAACTGATTTAAAGATAAGCTAATGTAATAAAAGAACTGCTTACACAAAGCCACACAGGTTTTTATTAAAAGGCCGTAGTTGAGACGTGATCCATAGACGTGTAATAAGTGTAGTCAATGTTCGGAATGCACACACACACACACAAAACTCACCTTCAATATGAATAAATATGCAAAGTATGAACGTCAATACATACATATAAATATATAGCTCTATATATATATGATTATACACTGCAGAATAATCAGTAATTCTGTGCGCCTGGGGCCTCGCACACAAAAAAAAATGACAAAGCATATACAAATTTTGAATTTGGTGGTGGAGTAGCTGTGTGCTGTACACGGAAGGAAAAAAAGACCTTTCAGTGTGTAGGTACAACTGTAATTGGGTTTAGTCTCTAACGTCTGGAAATATTCGCACACTGTTTCTCTAGATAAATATATATACATACTTCCTGCGTGTTTCTTGGCTTCTGCAATCACAACCCTATACATACACACGCATATATATATATATATGTCTTATAAGAATGGGAGTAACTGTAAAACTTCACAAAAAAAAAAAGATCTAAAAAAGTTAACATGATTTGGTAGCACCGCTATATTATTTATTATTCTCTACACAAAACACGTGGTGAGGGAAAAAAATCTAAGTAATGTCCTAACTTTACTACAATGCTTGTCTTCCAAGCAACACAACACTTCAGAAAACTTGTTTACAAACTGATCAAGCTGCGTCAATAGCGAAGCCTTGGTTTGTGTTGTCTATCTATTTAGCCAGATCTCCTATATAACGACCTATTAATCTACCCACTCACCGATCCAACCAGATATTTTTTGAGGATGGGTAAAACCAGTGGCGTAACTAAAAAAGAAAAGATGCCCACCCCGCATAAAAGTAATTAAGCCCCCTACATTTATTTCGCTATAATTGTAGTTACCATTATGATTCTGGTTGATTGATATCATTAAGTTAACAAAAAATTCATAATTAAACCGAACTTATTAGTGTTTATTTTCGAATTACACGTACATCAAATTTCGGGCCGGCCAGTTTACGCATTGGCGAAAGCGAAGTACGTAATAGTACGCATGGTAAAACTATAATTATTATATTTCCACCATAATAGTACGTACTACTAAATGAGGCAATCAGTCTGCTCTGTCTTTTCTCTAAATGTTTTTTACTATATCAGAAAAGTGCATCCGCCCTTTAGTTCAAAGACATTAAATTGTATGTCTCTCCCCTTGTTGACAATTCTTAAATTTGTCAGACCCTTCCACACCCACAATTGCGGGGGCATATTTACGCCACTGGGCAAAACTTCATTACGAAAAATGACTCGCAAGATGACTTAGTTAATACTGCGTGTTTGTATATATATATATATATAATTGTTTACAGTATAGGTTCAGTTTAAGTTTAGTAAAGTCTGTA
>NW_013669965.1:7926-22098 GCF_000517525.1 Limulus polyphemus
ACGCTTTCGAAAGGTGGACCTTTTTTCAGAAGAAGAAGAAAGGTCCACCTTTCGAAAGCGTTCGGGTTATAGGGTTTTTTTTTATCAATTCTCTCAAGACTTCTTGAACCAACATGTTTTTCTAACATCATGAGATAATTCAATTTAATTTTCTAAAGTAACATCCACAAAAACTTAATAGCTTATAAAAAAAAATTATGAATTTTTGTGTTAAATCAGTTGGTATCAAACTAGGTTTCTAAATTAAACCCACAAAACTCAATAATTTATTATAAAATAAGCAAAATGCACATATAGACATAGATATGTCTTTACACGTTATTATTCACTTTATCGTAAATGTCTCTTAAGAGTTTTTTTTTTCTCGTTTTAGTGCCGTCAGAAACTAAAATATTAACTGCATGGAACGCTTCATGTCTAAAGATGATGAATGTGAATGATTTTCATGCATGATGAACGTGACCCGTGAACATTTAATGCATTGGTAATGAGTTGCGTGAGTCTTATTTGAACGAGAAAAAAAAATGGAACGTTAAATCCCATTAGAGAACTAAAATAAGATTATGAAAAAAAAGAGATTTTACAACTTAAGGTAGATTAATATGTGACCACAAAAAAAAACACAAGACGCACACGCTACAGTGACTTTGATATCAAAAGCAATAGCTATTGAAAATTGAAATCACCTTATATCAAAAATATAAATACGCACAAAATTAAGAGCTTATATTCGTATTTATGCACCATAAATCTGCCTGTAATATAAATGATCAATATATCTTCCGTGACTTGTATGTAGTGAATATAAAATATGTATAACCTATGCTTGAAAAAGAGGAACACGGCATAAAGTTGTTGACATAATTTCATTTAAATTTCTATGCAAATAAAGAAAAACTAACATATTTCTGATGTGGAATCCGTGATGAACTAATTAAAGAATGTGGAAAGAGAAAAACACATTTGCAGATAGGCGTAATTTTTATCACCAATACCTTTAAGGTGTTGTTTCATCATGTTGCATGTCGTATGCTCTTTATGTAGTTCGAATAATTCAGCGCCCTCTATTATAGTACTATGGATTTACGTTAATGTCGCGATCAGAAGTAAAGGGAATATAACTAATGAATCATTCGGGTTAGTTCCATATGGCGTAATATGATATTAGGCCTATCTTTAAAACGTTTTATTAGGTATACATATCGTATCTTCCTTATGGCGTACTATGAGATTAGTCCTATCCTTAAGACGTTGTTTCATTATGTATGTATGTCGTATGTTTCTCATAACGGAACATGAGAAACGTCGAGAGCGAAACATTACTAAGTTTTTTATATTACTTTCCCCTTATGTACAACCAATTGTTTATACGTATTGTTACGACAGCGGAAGTCACGCGACGCTGGGAGCATGCGCGCTGGAGTTTCTAGAAGGATCATGACTTATCGAGGAATCCCGCGAATCTCCGAGTTTTTGCCAGGCGCCCTCTTTTTTTAGTATATAAGCCCGGCAAATAAAGCCAGCGATAGAAGAGATATAGATAGATTGAAGAGACAGATAACTGAGTCAAGCGAATAGTAGGCACCGTAAGTAAAGTGTGTGAATCACTGCGATTTATAGCGTGTGTTATAAAGGTTGTTAAGTTTAAAGTGACTGTGGAAATTCTGTGTATTACAAAAAGTTGTATCGAGAAAGAATAAACTAGTTTTAATTAAGAAAGGACTTGTATCGCTGAAGTTCCTCGGAAAGAATTTATACCGGAAATTAAGGAAATAATCAAACAAGCAGATACGTAACAGTATATCTAAAAATTTGACTAGCTATACGCCTGCTACGACCCACCTGCTTACTAGGTCAAGTTCCCATTACTCTCTATAAGCACGTATATGCAAAACTGATCAAAATTGTTTGAGTAGTTTTAAGTTATATGAAACTTCACAAAAACTTCCATGTATACATAGCAGTGTACTTTCTCAGAATTTTATACTTTATAGCAGACTGTAAACGTTTGTCATTAGTTTTTTGGAAGACAGTAGCAGTTTCCGATAATGAGGGCCCCCAGTGGCACAGCGGTATGTCTGCGGACTTACAACGCTAGAAACCGGGTTTCGATATCCGTGGTGGGCAGAGCACACACAGATAGCCCTTGTGTAGCTTTGTGCATAATTATAAAACAAACCGATAATGAGTTAAAGCAGTTTTATCTACATATATATATTGTTCCTATTAACACTAATAGCCTAAATTGTAAACATATAATTATCTTCTTCAATGGGTTGGCTTTAAACAATATTCCCTCGATTGCGAAGCTACTCCAACACGCTATTTATAAGGTAACTTTTCAAAGCAGACCAATATTTATTTCTGAAAGGTTATTGGTCTGATATTGCTCATACGTTTCTCTGACTGCCCATCATTACTGTAATAAAAATAACTCCATTTTAACCAACGTTTCTGTGACTGTCCGTCATTACTGCAATAAAAATAACTTCATATGATCATGAACTATATACTCATCAAATCGTTAGTAAAATTGTTTGTTTTAGCCTAAAACTACAAATAGTCTGTCTGCGATCTGTCTATTAAGGGAGAATCGAACCCAGGATTTTAAAGTTGTAAGTCCGTATACTTACCATTGGCTTATTGTGAGACAGTTAGTAAAATATATATAATGTTACCCAAACGATTGGGGTCACGGTTGAATGCCGACCCCCCTTCCCCCCCAAAAAAAGAAAAACAACAACAAATAAACACCATTTTATCAATTTCAGCGGTCAACCAGTAGCTCAGCGGTAAGCTTGAGGAGTCATAATGTTAAAAACTGAGGTTCGATTCCTCCCGGTAGATACAGTGCAGAAAGCCCATTATCCAGCTTTGCGCTTAACACAAACAATCAAACAAACAATTTCAAAAATGTTCGTGAAATCACACCGGTATTATTTTTATATAACGCGAGAACGTGATTAAGCAGTAATACTTAATTATTAAGCATTTTAAGGTTTATCTCATTGAAATAGTTTTCATGTAAGGTATTACTTTCGCTCTACGTACAGAGCTTGCTCTCGTCAAAAGTTAATATTGATTATGTTATTTCTCAAGTTCTATCGTTACTTAATATATATAAATACTTTTAATCATGTTTCAAAAAAGAAGAATGTGATAATACCTATCAGTATTACAAAAACAAACATGTACATTTACGACATTACAGTGGCGGTTCAGCAATGCAATACAATTAGGCCTAAGCTTACCTTTACAATGTCGGTAATATGGTTGCTGTTTGTACTGTAACCGAATTAAATTTTTTGTAGACGAGTGTGCACGAATAATTTAAAAAGCTTGTCTATCTGAACTAACACGAAACCTTTTGAATATGACTCTATAAGTATATATGCCAGTGCCAAACTTCCGTGCATATTTTCTTTTTTTTATTTCTTTCGTGCATACAAAAGAACTATTAATATAGTCTTGTTTTTAACTTATACTAAAGAATATATATATTACACAAAATATTAATGGAAACATTTGGAATGTGTTTACATGCTGGACTTTTGATAAAGTTGAATCCAATTATATATATATAGATCTTAAAAACAAGAAATCTGAGATTATTACATACCTACTTATATATTCAAGGCAATTGTAGTTGTGTACCATTTATTATTTATTCAAAGCACTCGTGGTTCAATATCAGCGTATATACGATTAATTAAACAAATATTACTAGATGATCAGGGCCGAATTAACATTTAATGGGGGCCCTAGACCCACGTAATATTTGGGAATAATAATAATAACCTACTTTTGGCGCTATTCTGCTACTTTTACGAACCTTTTTTACTTGGGTGGCCAGCAGGACCCCTGTATGGCTCGAGCCCTAGATGGCCTATGCGTTAATCTGATACTGCTAGAGATCCTGAGGAAACTCAAAGCTATAAGATGTTTCCAATTCCGTAAAAATACGAGTTCAGGTAATATGAGGTATTACGTTAATTAAACTGAAAGAAAACTTTATATACAATTGTAAAGTTTTAACCATGAGCTGCAGTCATAATACTAAGAAATCAAGTCAAATACTAAAAGAATTACAAAACAAAAAACTCGATGACTCTAGCGCTTTTGGAAGGAGGTTGAAGAAAAAAGGTTTGACTTCCGAATGCGATCGGGTTATCCCCTAAAGAAGGAAGGTCTCTGTTCTAAAAGTGTTCTGGTTACAGGGCATGTTACTTTAACTCATAAACAAATTAATAGATGGCGCCACCAATGCATTTCTATATTAAGAGTTTAGTCGTGGAGCGTAAAATTACACAATGAACTTTCAGTGCTATGGCCATAGCTGGAATCGAAACTCGAATTTTAACGTTGTAAGTTCGTAAACTTACCGCTGATCCACCAAGGACACTATACTTATAGCAGATACGCGAAAATTACATGACCTTATTTTGTAGATACAAAAGCCGTCTTTGAAAAAATAAACTTAACTGGGTATGAATACATTCTCAAACAATGATTCAAAGAAAAGGTTTTAGCTTACGGTAACAAAAGTACTGGTGCTAGTTGTGTAAGATTACTTTTTTATAAATTACGTAGAATATCATTAAAATTATTTTATGCAACATTACAGTCCATAATAATTTGCTAAATTTCAATTAACAATAAACTTTAAAGCAATGCCGTCGATTAAGTTGTACTTAATAATAATATAATCTTACGTTAAGCAGTGGTTAAATCCAATAATACACACCCTATGCTGATCTGGCCAATTTAGATTTTTTTTTTTTAGTGGCTAATGAATCCCGATCGTAGTTTCTAAATGACTAACTTTATATTATTATAGTGCAATTAAGAAGCAAAGGGAAAAACAACAACAACTCTGTTAGTCTCTCCCACGCTCAGCAGATATACTGTGCAGATTATGGCTTATTTTTAAGAAGGTTATCTTTAGGATACATTTCTCAGAAGAGTGGGAATGGTAGATTACATAGCATTAACTCTTGGTTATGGCCAGATGACTTTAGTAATGGCACAGTCTACCGCTAGAGGGAACTGTTAATGATGAGCTGTTAAAAATGAAATACCCAACTTGTGTTAGCCCACTAATAACTAGTCTTTTTTGTTTATATAGCGCAAGTAAGTCTGGCATTCCTGTTCGACTTCTCAATTAATGTAGAGAGAGCTGTCACGTGTTACTGTTTCCCTGTCTGTTATTCTCCACCTTTCAAGATTCATGGCAGTAGCTAATGAACCGTAAACACATAACAGTGAGTTAGAGAGGCTCTGGATAAGGGTCTTTCTTTGCGTGTACAATAATGATGTTTTTTGTTGTTTTTTTTAGTTTTGTTTTTAAATACTGTTATTATTAGGTGGATGCAGAATGTTTGATGTAAACGTTCATTTTTATCTACCCTCCCCTTTCTGCCTACATGTTTGATTTCGATGCTTACGTAATTGTACTGCATGTAAGACTCCTTAAAAAAAAATCCGTCGTAATGAGCAGGTTTGGTAAGTGTAATTTGCTTTTTCATTTCTGAATAAAGAGTTTTGTACAAATGAAAAGTAAAACCAAAAAACATGAAATAATTCAGAGTATTCCGACTTAGATAAATATCTGTTTTAGTAAAAATTGTAGAGTCGGCAGTTATAATATCTGTATTGATTTTTCGTACAATTGTGAAGAGAAAAAAAAGGAAGAAAGGAGAGATATAAAGAGAAAAGAACAAAATTTAAGACGAACCAGTTTTGAGTCTGATATTGATCTTTTTCTCATTCATTTCGTGTAGCTATATTCACTTTTCAGGACACAAGATAACAACTCAGACAAGAGCATTTTAAAAGACAGTGATATAAAAGATAACATTTTACACTGGGCTCACTGGAGTTCCTCTTTACACGGCTAAACTTAGGCGTGTGTGTATTGAGTTTATAACGAAAACTAGTTGAAATTATAACAATAAACACGCAGAAATAGTGCATCACAGAATATAGTTTCTGTTGTAAATTGTTTGCAAAGTTGTATTCAATCTGTTACGTAACCGAATTAAACAAATTTTCGATAGAATTTAAATTCTGAATAATTTTGTCACGAAAATATGATAGAAGAAAAAAAAAGTTAATTCGTACGTAGTATATTCAGAAGTTATTGCAAAATACCTAATAATTCTTTACATGATGGAAGTTTGAACTACTAAACTATTTGTTTAGTAGGTCAAAATGACTAAAAATTATCTTAAAACAAAAGCATCATACATTACTATTGTATCTGTATTATTGATCTAGTACGAAAATTACAAGGCTCAAGGCTTTCCGTTGCCTCATTGTTACAAAGAAAGTCGGTAACAAATATCAAACATGTCCTTGCGTGAGTATTAGGCCTTTAAGTTTGACAAGAGGTTGTCAAACCCACGTGGTTTTCCCGCCCTCTGTATTCCTACAATAATACACCTTTGGGAATGGTCTAGTAAATCAACGACAGCAGGAAAAAGCGTGAATGAAAAAGAAAAGGCCGATCCTATCAGAGTGCTACGAGTAATAGGATTTAAGTGGGTATCTTGTGGTCTCTCCATGAAAGGGGTATCAAATTGGAAGCCTTATCCACTGACCTCTCGAAAAGATAAGTCACAATCTCGTGACCAAAGAAGTTCACTTCCTGTAAATATTCGAGGAAAATGTGTTTTTCTTGTAATTATTTACGCAAGTATTTTTTTAGAATCCGAAAGAAAGAAGGGGAAAAGCCCTCCATTTAAAATAATTTATTGCGTCCAAAGTGATGTTTCAGTTCAAAACTCGTTATTTTACTGAAAGTAATTTGACACCTAACTGCTGAATCACTTAGTCGCAAAGCTGAACCACTAATTATACAACTGAAACTGTTTATTTTGATTAGAATTGTCCTTTATGTAGACTTTATTCCACTATCTACCGCTGCCTCAAAGTAGGACAGATGGGTGCATGTTATCAAGCAACTGAATAAAAGGCTCTTTTAGGGGGTTCTTATTCCAAAGTAATATTTTTAAAGCAGCAATTCGTCTACGAGGCGAGAGAACGTGAAAGGGACGCCCACATTAAAAACCAGTCTTAGCAAGCAAACCTTCCAGCATTTGTTCAACATCAACACTACTCGCTCAAGAGCTCGTCAAAAGAAACATTAAACCCTGTATAATTATCTTGCTCTTCGGGGTGATCGCTTCACTGGTCTCCTTACTAAGTTTGAATCATATTAGCAGCTGGAACGCAGTTAAGCCTCCTTGCACGTGTTTTTGATGCGTAAATGTCAAAATCCTTTTACATGGTAGGCGCGCTCATAGAGGCGCGGTTATCTGATTGCTACACCATCATTGGTTCTGTGAATGTATAGGCGACTCGTCGGTGACCATACCACGTGGTATTATGGGTGACGCCTGGGAACAGTCATGTTTGTTGATTAAGCCAATCTGAGTGTGCCGTATTTGGGGAACGAATATCCGCAATCGTTCTTGTTCAACCGCGTGTACAGTGCGTCTACCTATCCCAGAGCTTCACGTTACGGGTGAATCGAGACGAGAGCTTCTGCAGTTGGAGAGAGAGTTGTGTTGTTTTTGTTGCGTTCGTACTGTTGCTGACACGGTTAAACGTTGTTCGGGCAAATGAAGTCGACCTGAGTCGTTCTATTTTCATTACTAAATTCTTTAAGGGTTTACTAACTAGTTAAACTGACAATATTCGTGAAGAAACCCACCTTCATTGGATCAACAATTGCTGACGCCGATGTCAATGAAGTGTTTGCTTTACCTACTGTGAAACCGGATGTGTGAATAATAATCAAATCATGAAATTGGGAAAAAATTAGGTTTCTAAACATGAGTATGAGATTGAAAAGTTGACTGTGCATAACATCGATTCGCAGCACTTGTGTAACTGTATTTTTAAATAAAAGTTATTTATTATTAACGTATTTTTTAAAGGTATATCTCAGTTAAACAACTTAATTTTTGCTAGTGTATTTGTAAGCAATTAGATGAAGAAAAGGGGTTTAACCTGCTCAAACTGTATTCAATAATGGATTAATAACTGCCAGTCTGTGTGTTTTTTTGTGGTTTAAGTGAATCGACGTAAACGTACTTTGTATACCAGCATAAAGCGCTAAGCCTAATTTCTAACACTGGACTGTAGTATTTTAAGCAGAATGTATCCAGCTCGACACCCAGTGAGCTCAGCAGCTCTTCCTGTTGCGGTATGTGTGATATCCCTATATTTACATCTTTTATGTAATATATTTGTTTATTTTTTGTCTTAGATAGATTATTTTCATATTGTTTTTTTTAATATAGCCAGTTTCTTGAGCGTTAGCTTAGGCTTATCTCATTTTAGTAGTACTCGTACTAGTAGGCAGTTTGATCCATGTTATTTTTTGATAAAATAAGACAAAGGTAAAATTACGATAGCATAGGCCCAAAATAACTACAGTAATGTCTTTTAGTCTTCTTATGTTGTTGTGCTTATTTTAGCCTAGGCCTGTTAAGAAGTATAAGCTTAGGCTTAGCTAATTTTATCAATCAACCTTGAACTGTAGTCAAACGTGACTCAAATGACCTGAGATTGTTTACATCTATTTGTGTTGTAAAAAGTGTGAATTTCGTGTTGAAATTAATGATTGCCATAGCCTACAGGTAAAAAATGTACAGTCGTTTACATTTTACGGATACACAACAACAATCTTTCAGGCTCAGTATTTGGAAAGTAATTACAATTTGAGTCACGATTAAACAGGAGATTAAATAAAAAGTGTGAATCAAAGTCGTTGTTTAGATATTGAGATAGTTTGATTATTGTGTTAAAATTTACTTAATTCATTACTTAGTTTTAGGTAACATATAGTTAATTTTGCCGTGTTCCTTTTTTTTCTACATTTTCCAGGGCCCCCCGCCTCAAGCTGGGCAGCCTTTTAAATTTACTGTTGCTGATTCGTGCGATAGGGTAAAGGAAGAATTCAGCTTTTTGCAAACTCAATATCACAGGTATATCGTGGTAACAGTTTGGTGAAATACATTTACCTTTGTTATTTGTATTGTCATTAATGAATATATCATTATTTAAATAATAATTGAATAAGTTGTAACTGTATTATTTTAATTAGTATCACTGTGGTCGAGTATTTAAATATTCATTACACTCGTGGATTGTCTGCTTGAACATATTGGCGTTAATACTAGGTTTCTGGGAATTGTAGGGTTTTCATACTGACTTTGAAGAAGAATATACCAAAAGTTTTAAGAACTTAAAAAATAATAATACGATATCATATATTTTAATTTTTTTTTATTAGTTTATTTTGTCTAGTGTATGTGTATTTTACAGAAATTTTATTTATTTCTTATAGTGACTTAAATCGTGCCATTAAAAACAAGATCACTGATAAAACACTGAGTTACAGAAAATATATCATTATTTTCTTTTTTAGTTTGAAATTAGAGTGTGAAAAATTAGCCAGTGAAAAAACGGAGATGCAAAGACATTATGTTATGGTAAGTAAAAGTTCTTTATATAAAAATGCACAAAAAATAATTTTGATGAAAAAACTAAACATTTGACGTTAGGGTTAAGGAATATCATAAAAATTTTCAAAATTATACAGCTACAAATTTTGGTAAGTTTTTAGTAGTATGTAATTACTAGGCGGATGAGAATAAATAAATTTGATCTGATGAATAGAGATATCCAAATTTTGCTGTTAAAAAGTAACAGTTTGTAAGTTTAGCAGACAATTTTCCTTGTTGTTTTTGTCATTCAAATTTTTTTATGAATTGTATATATGATAATAATTTTTTTTAGAAATTTATAAGGTTTGTTTATGAATTGAATGAATCTGTGTTTTCCTCCAACGTTTTTTTTTTGTTTGTTTCACAGCTAATTATAAAACATTTCTCTTTTATATTCTTTTAGTACTATGAAATGTCGTATGGTTTGAATGTGGAAATGCATAAACAGGTGAGAAAATAAATAGTTCACGAGCTATTAAATACAGTTTTTTTTAGTATTTTTATGGACATTAAATTGAACATTTGCAAGTAATTAAGTTATGGTATTTGTTTTTGTTCCACATTACATTTTATATTATTAACAAATCGTTAGATGTCCATTTAAAATCATTTGATACTAAAGGTTACTTAACAGGTGTCGGATTGACTTTATTTCCTCATCTAGCTTCACTGTACGCGAACACGTGGGCGAAATCGACTCGACATGATGCCCGAGTAAAAAGTTAAGTAAATATGGTGAACTAAGCATTACTCACTAGCGGTTGAACCCTGACCTCAAGTAAATAAATTAGTGTCACAGGGCCCTAACAAGTCTTGAGGGATGATTATTAGCCCATTTGATGCATGCAGAGTATGATGTGCAACGTTTAGTAAGAATACCAATCAACCCAGCCGTCTGTGATGGTAGTGGTACACGTGGCCTGTTCATAAAAAGGACAGATGGCGCTACGAGAACCCTAGGTGAGAAGGCGGCAGCGGGTGTGCCAACCAGTTCCTGTGAATCAGCATTCTACTAGGTTATTAACATGACAGTGAATTGCTTTCCGCGCACTAATTCTCTGTGGAGAAGCAAGCGTAAAGCGTGAAAAATGGCTGCTGAGCGCTCGAACATGTAAAGCCTGCGACGATGTTGATGGCAGCAAAGAAACGAAGAGTTAAGAACATTAGGACATTATAGTATAGGAGTCACATTACGGTGTTTGAAGGAAAAGCCCGTGATTCAATTAGAGCTATTTCAGTAAAACTGTTATTATTTCAGTCACTTGAATGAGGCCTAACTACCATAGTTCCTCTTTGTCCATGTAGAACTCTTTAATTTGTGAATTCTCGGTTCTACTTGAAAAGATATTATAGGCGCTTGCATAGTTAAGTCATACAGGATCACCTTTATTACCACCACCCCCAACCACCTCCTTCCTGTTCTGTGACTTAAATCATTCAAGGCCGGTTTCCTATACCTCAAACAGTATTGTAGTGTGAAACTGTTAATAAATTTAAGATCATTCAAGCGTGAATCTGTAACGTACCGTTAAGTGACTGCATCGTTAGTGCGTTTTATTTGTATTATGTACGTTGTACTGCACGGATAAGTATCGTAAATGCTAATATTACTTGGATCCGGTAGGAATGATTATATGAATACTAGAATCTCATTTTCATTATTTTACAGGGCTGTTATTAAACCACCTGAACGCTTCGTAAAACAATATAACAAAAACTTTTCCTCTTTGTATCTCTACGTTTATCTGTAATTTGTAAAGAAAGTGTATTTAATGTTTTAATAAATACGATATATTAAACTCTGGTTTAATATTATCATCTTGCTTTAATCTATAATTGTGTATTGGATAATATCTTCCGGTATCCCACATCGGAAGCTGTATAATTTGATGATAATTGTAAGACACGGTTACGTAATCAATCATCCAGTAGATTCGTAGTTTTTCGTTTGTCACCGTTAGAATTAATTACACCGTACATAAACTGAAATATGTACAGAACACCACTAACCAACATTTCAATAACCATCTGTTTTCTTCATTTTAATGGATAGAGAAAAAATATTTTCCTGGTGTGAAGGCATTGTAGTCTATTAAAGCATAATGTTGGTGGTCAACCGTTAATAGTTATGTTCTAGTATTAAAAGTTGGTGGTCAACCGTTAATAGTTATGATCTAGTATTAAAAGTTGGTGGTCAACCGTTAATAGTTATGTTCTAGTATTAAAAATTGGTGGTCAACTGTTAATAGTTATGATCTAGTATTAATACTCAACAGAATGTGACATCTTTATTTATTTCTTTAAGAGACAGTAGGGTTTTTTTTATAATGGGTAGGATTACGTACGATTGAGGGTAGGAGATTTTCTCTCTGCATACGGTGATCGATAAAACAGTCATTGTTTTATCTATGACAATAAGAAAACGTGTCCTCTATCCACCTAACTGGGCTGTCTTTGCTCAACAAATATTGAATTTACTATCTATCCTAGCTACAAGAAAAATCTCTAGTGTACGGTTAACAACAGCAAAATGAAAGGGAGAGACTCAAGCCGATAGGAAAGCAGTCGGAGCTCTAGTCCCTTGGGAAAGAGGGGGGGAGGAGGTATTGAGTGGTAGTTTATATTTATCTCGGTATGAGTATTCTTTAATGAGGTTGTTCGTTTCACCAAAAGCCTTTTCACTATAGAATTCCCGTAAATTTATTTTTGTCACCGAACTCTCTGCATGTTATAAAGCGATACATACTACTTGTACTTGAATACATACTACAGATTAGCCCAATGTTTTTTTTTTTTAGTAGTCGAAGTGAAAATGAGGTTTAGGGCCATGTCAACTTTTGGCTATTTAATGTATTCTCGCTACATTCTTTTTGTTAGTGTTTAGAGAGAAATGGCTCTTTTATTTTTAAATTTCATTTAATTGAAGGAAAAACAGCACGCTTTAACGATTTTCTCTGATATAATTATAATTTCTGTGGAGTGAACGGTAATTTTTTTTGTTCATTGAATGAATATGTCGAAACAGATGTTTCTCTCGAGAGGAAAGCTCCAGGGGTGTGCTTCATAACCTTTTCATTTGTGTAGTAACAGAAAGCCATTGGAACTAAAGAACTTTTAAGAAACTGTCGAAGCAGAACTGCCTCGTCATGGTGTGATCAGTTAGTAGCATCTTTGTAACAAGATTTCAAGCTAATGCAATGGTTCAATAATACATATTTACTCCAAGGGATATTGTCTTCGGATGAACGACTTCGAAATGAAACTTTCTGAAGGGAATCGGTCGCGATAAAAGGCTTAACTAGGCAGCTTAGCTTGTTCGGGAATTGAAATATGAAAAAAAAATAGTATTTAGTTAAGTTTGTTTGAACAAACTATTATGTAACTATAGGAATAGTAGGGAAAATAAAAGGAATATTTTATGAATTAATTTCTCTCAGAGCACGCACTCTATATTTTTTTATTATATTAACGTTTCTTTGCAATTTATTTAATTAAAATACCAGAATATTATCAAGAAATGATAAAACCGTGTAAGCGGTGGGAACTGTTGACTGATAGCCCCCTCTCTATGAGTAGCAGTTTTAAATCGGGGGTGGGCAGGTCTGAACCTTGGAATACCTGACCTGGCTGTTTAGCCCGGTTATTGTATGCAATTGAGGTTGATATTACCAGTAACAGTCTTTCTGTAGATGTCCTTGTAAAAGTATCGTGGAGTCGCATTTACACCGCTTGATCCAAGAAGTGGCTTATACCGAGAAATCTTAGTCGGCTTTTGTCGGACTCCTTTAACAAAATAACAGGATTACCAGACTCGTCACTCGGTTTTACGTGCACATTGATATCAACGTTCATAACTGTATGGCTAAAGACTCGGTTTTACGTGCACATTGATATCAACGTCGATAACTGTATTGTTAATGTTTGGTTCGACTATCGTAGCTATTCCAGAACATTGTTTGAATACTTTAATCGTATAAGATATTTGATATTACTCGTACAGTTTTAACCTTTGTTTAGTATCTTGATTCCCAACCTGTTATTCTGTATAATTGGATAGCAAAATGGTTGGCTAACCATCTCCAACAGAAGTCACCATAAGTTTATGGATATAAGTCATGTTCTTACGTTTACGCTTTGCTTATAGTTATCTGTGTAATCATTAATACAATGTGCATACAATTTGGATACTACTTTTGTCACACTGAACATGCAATTACATCCGCGTATACATTTCCGTAGACCAGCGAGATAGAGGCCTATCTTGGAAACCTTTGGCAGTAACCATAAAAGCTTATTCTTTAAGCTTTTTAAAGCGTGAGTTACTGATAAAGTAAATGGCTTACAAAGAAGGTGTAGAGGGCTCTTCGTCACCACGTGGTCATCAGGGCCACGTTAATGGTTAGAGCTTTTTAGTTTCATGATAAGGACATTTAGAAGTAAACTCTTGATACGACAGCCCCCCGCCTCTAGTGGCACAGCGGCATGTTTTCGGACGTATAACGCTAGAAACCGGGTTTCTATATTCGTGGTGGGCAGAGCAACAAATAGCACATTGTATAGCTTTTTGCTTAACTTCAAACAAACAAAATGATACGATAGCACATTTCACATTATTCTAAGATATAACAAGTTTACCATATTTTTCGGAATATAAGAC
>NW_013669965.1:23078-35898 GCF_000517525.1 Limulus polyphemus
ATTATTATTTAGGGAGCATTATAAGTAGTTATGTTTTTAAAATAAAAACTACTATTGTTATAAATAACACATTCAATTGAACTAAACTATGCATGCATGTATAGGACGCAAGAAGATTTTGACATCAAATTTTGGGGTAAAAAAAGTGCGTCTTATACACCGAAAAATACGGTAATTGTTTCTACTTAGAAATGTTCTAGCTTAGTGATTCCTTACAAACATACTTAGTAAAAAAAAATGTTAAATCCTTTTTTTTTTCATTTTATTTTACAGTCTGAAATTGCAAAGAGGTTAAACGCTATCATTGCCCAGATTTTGCCTTTCCTGTCTCAAGAGGTAAGCTGTTGGGAGTAAGTAACTTAAATAAGGCTATGTGGATTAAAGTTAGGTTTCGCTGCATTAAAAACGTTACAATAGTGTACAGTGCATGGATGTTTGTATATTGTGTGTCACATATTTCAATGTATTAAACGTTAAATATTTTATAAAGATGAAGTTACTGGTTGTGAGAATAGATAGACGCGCGCGTGTTGTTAATAGCAACTCCTGAGTGAAAGCCAAAAAAAAGTGTACAATAATATAGTAACCTCACAGTTTCTGCTGTAATCAGTGCCGGGTGGTTGTGGGGGCTCGACTCGCAATCTGACGGTCGCGGGTTCGAATCCCCGTCACACCAAACATACTCGCCCTTTCAGCCGTGGGGGCGTTATAATTTGACGGTCAATCCCACTATTCGTTGGTAAAAGAGTACCCCAAGAGTTGGCGATGGGTGGTGATGACTAGCTGCCTTTCCTCTAGTCTTACACTGCTAAATTAGGGACGGCTAGCGCAGATAGCCCTCGTGTAGCTTTGCGCGAAATTCAAAACAAACCAGTGCCAACAAGGCCTTTCACCGAAAATCGGGGTCTCTCAGGCCGACCGGGATAGATTGGACTTTGTAATGTTATTAAATATAATTTGAAGTTTGCTTTCACGTAGTTGTAAACACACTATTTTAAAAATTATACTTAAAGTACATGTATTGGATTAGTCTTGACATGGTTGTTGTTGTTTTTTTGGCTGAATTTGAGTCATCTTTATATGTATTATTTGAACAAAATTCCAGCATCAACAACAAGTAGGTTCAGCTGTAGAAAGAGCCAAGCAAGTCACCATGACGGAATTAAATGCAATTATAGGGGTAAGTTGATTTCTTATCTTTCGACGTTCGAATATTTTGTGCACGTGCTTGTGATGTGAAAAGAGTTTACTTTATGCTAGCGGTTCTGAAACTTTTTCGTTTGAGCACCACTTCGGTGGGACAAAAGACCTCGCGGACCACTGCTTCATGTATTTCCATATTTGTGTCAAAGCCATGATGTTAATGATTTTAATTTTTGTTGCATTTTTTTTAGCTTGTAATTATCCTAAAAGTAACTTTACTGAATGTTGCTTTTGTTATTTTGTTATAAATTTAAAATCACAGCACTTATCAGTTAAAAAGCATAAAAATGACATGACTCTACGGATAAAAACTCTACGAATAAAAGTAGTATTTTAAGATTGAAAGAGTTTTTTTTTCTTTCACAATCTTAGTTGAAAATATTTTTCGGACGTGCCATATATTTTAGATATCATGATTGGTTACTATCGTTTAAAGTATATTTTTTTATCAGAAAATATGCCCAAAATTTCTCTCAACGACAAAAGCGTTGTAGTTTTGGGTGTTTTTCAAGGGTCGAGAGGTGGTACTAAAATCTCTAGACCTCTGGCGGCAGACATCGAAATTTTTTCCACTGTTTGTATTATCATTAAATTACTTCTTGAATATGAATTTTATATTTTAACTTATTAAACCTGAAGCGCCTCTTGTCCTCTGTGTATCTTATTTCACACACAAATTAAATCAGTATCAGCTATTGAATAAATAAATGTTTGTGTGTGTGTGTGTGTGACCATTTTGAATGATAGAATCATATATAAGTGTATAAATTTTATCACTTAGGTAAAGTGCTTACTGATTTCTGTTTGTAATGAAAATAATTAATTTAATGTAATCGATATTAGATAACGTTATTTATATATAACTTAGAACACTTGTTATACACAAATGAACTCGATAATCAAGTTTACTTGTTCGCACGAGTGACCAGTATATTTACCGAAATACTGAAGTTTTTGTCCCATTGTATACTATTTGAAGAAAATAGATTTTAGCATTAGACTATTATTTTGCGGTTTCATAGATTAAGATCACATTTAGGACCGAAAATTTAATAAATTTGGATCGATGTTAATTGCCATTCCTAAATCCTTTTGAATGCATGGCTGAGGCACAGGAGACCATACTTATATTGTTTCATCACAACCTTCTATTATACTCAGGTTTTGTCAGTCCTGAAAATGCACGCACACCTTACTATCTAAATGCGCATGTGCGTGCACTTCATTTCAACGGGTGTAAACAAACAGCGAATGTAAATATACTTGTATAGCATAATATTAAAAGCTTATCAAAGTTTACAAAAAAGGTCTAACGTTATGTTGTAGAATAACATTATAAGCTTATTTATTGATAGTATTAAGTACGGTAAAGTTTAGCCCTTACTAAACTAAAGCAAAAAACGTATATAAGTTACAGTGTTAATTTATCTCTTTATCGAATATATAGTCCGTACTTAATAAAGGCTAACTAATGTTAGGCCTAAGACAAGTGGACTTATAGATTTCTGTGTGCGATTAGAATTATTTTATATTATTCTAGAAGCCCTGTATTTAAAAAAGTACCGTTGCAATAAAGGTACTAATTTGACCACAAATGTTTTGCGAGTCTCTGCTAGATCCTAATTAAAATAATCACTTTATGTGTCTTTATCTTTACATCAATCACAACTGAAGAAAAGTAAAAAAGGATATGGTTAAAATTCGCCTTGCCGTTATCATTGTGCCAAATGCTTGTTCGGATTGAGATGGTACAAGTACGTATGTGTTCCTTCTCTTTGACAGAGTAGTCGAGAAAATTATTCCTCTTTAGTCACTTCTTCCTCCATTCTGTATAATAATTGGTGTCTTGTTTCAGCATCGAATATCAACCTTGAATATGTGAATTCTACATTTAACTGCGGCTCACTGTATACTAATAACGTAGGCACCAATTAAATTGACTTTAATGGCTGTCTGATTAAGTAAGGCATCTATAATATTTCAATACAACAGACCCGCATTAGATCGTGCCAGACTAAGGTTTCCACAAAGAACATTGTTAGGTGCGCTGTAAAAAAGAAAGTTGTCATACTGTGTCTAACCAAAGTTATACCATAAAAAAAAAGATGAATAAAAACCCTATAACACGAGCGCTTTCGAAAGGTGGGACCTTTCTTCTTCAGGAGCAAGCGCTCGGGTAATAGGATTTTTATTCATTTCTGTCAAGACTTCTTTAACCTACGTGTTTTTCTAACATCATGAAACATAAAAAGATGATACCCAGAAGAAAAAAAATTAGTTTGGGTGTAACTAAAAGTTTTCTTGAAATAAATTTTACTTGATTGCACCCCCTATTGGCTAAATTTTCTAATGAATATTCCAAAACACGTCCAAGTATGTTATTTTTTTCAAGTTTCGTTAAATAGCTAAGATTTTTATTAGTAGAAGATGGTGGGGGTGGTAAAATGCTTTAGGTTATATCTCCCGAGCGTGCTCTTTGTAAGCAATTGCATTATCTGTGGAAGTACACATGGGCCATTAGCTCGTTATCGACCTTACGATACCACCTGTTTGAACAAAAGCTGAGGAGTCTACACGTGGTTTTCCTGTACACATGACTCATTTTCCATAGTTCTTTCTGTGAGACACGTGTGCAATGTTAGGTGTATGTAAACATTTTTTTTATGTGTATCAGCAAGAAGTATTTTCTCATGAAAGCAATCAAATATTTACTTTCAGTGTTTGTCCAAACATAAATCTTGCTTCAAGAGTTTGAAAAACATTTGCTGTGTGAAATAGGTAAATGGCAACGCCTTGAATGTATGAGTTACGTATTTACCATTATTACAAAGCAGATACTCCAAGAAATTCATATTTACTAATGTACAAAGGTAAACAGGATGGTGTATTATAAATATCTTATCAGCGCTTTTAACAATCTATGTAAAAAAAAAAACGTTAACAAACGATACCACTGTTAACATGGAAGACAAAAATGAATGTAAACATGCTATTTGACATTCAGAAAATGTATTCATTTATAAGTTTTGGTTATTTATACTGTCGTATTTGTCTTCTTTTTTACTTAGTTTTAATTCGGTAATTGTTCTCAGCTGTATATAAACTATACGTTTAACATCAGTAGGTGTAGTGCACTTTGTCGTGAAAAGTAACAAGTCATGAATCAGTGGCGCCAACTACCGATCAATACAGATATGAACTACTTGTATGTAATTGCTTGCCCAGGTGCTCTGGTTCAGACATAATAATCCCGTGTAGACAAAAAAGTAATTAATGCCATGAAAAGATACTATCTAACTCATCATTTGAGATTTCCAGGGCTTTGATCCGTCAGCCATCCTTTTCTTGCAATTAAATTGAAAAGAAAAAAACCTCGACATGTAATAATTCCAGTCTCCTGAGGGAAATTGACTTTCTCACGTCCCCATCAGCGAGTCGTTCTAATTAACAATTGATTAGCTTCCTCCTTTCGCGAAGTAGCATGTTTCTGTTTATTGAGTGGTGTTTTCACCTGGTCGATGGTTAGCTTTTACAAGACAATCAAAAATAAATTACGACACACTGTCAGTTAACGTTAAAGCGTAATAATGGTGTTAATATTCCCGAGAGATTAACAAAGTGTAATAATAATTGCACTGAATTTAAAACATAAAATCGTAATCCGATAAACGCAGTTTATCTGACCGTTTTTCTGTCGTACACGAAATCTGAATATTGTTTAACGCACATATATTATTACTTATTCTCATTACTTAAGATTGAGAACAAACAACAAGTTGTATGAAATATTTAAACAAACGTACATGTAATGTATTTTAGCTACATGTTATTAACATATTATTTAATAATAACCCGTAATTCTAGAGAAGCAAAATAGCCTAACATTACGTGAGGGGGGGGGGGTGTTGAAATGAGTCCAACTTCTTACCCAATTATAACAACCGAAAATATTCACTTGCCTTCTAACTCCACATAGCCTCAAGAACTTAAATAAAAACACGTGCAGTGAAAAAAAAACATCATTTAATGTCACCAATGGGAACTCGCGTTTCCAATCGCTTTCCATTACATTAATAAAGCAAAGTGAGTTGTGAAAATTTTGACATGAAGTACTGTCGTGTTAGGAAAGCATGTATCCAAATAGTATCCATGCCTTTTATTTTCACATATTTCATTCTGTAAGTCACTTTTCGCGTGAGTTATGACCGTCATTTCTCTCGCGGCTTTCAGATAAATTTTGTATGCCCCCTCGCCTCCCCCCTTGATAAATGCTGTTTGGTCCTATAGCGCTTATAGATAATATAGTCAAGTTGTATTCAACGCACAGCATACGCCCCTCTGTCTTTTTTTTTCTTCTGAAAGTACAAAGATATATAAAACGTTTCCATTGGCAGCAGTATCTATAATATTCTGTTTTATTTTATTTTTTTCATTGTTGAGATTAATAGTTACTCCAATCGAATTGACTGATCGATATTGATCACAACTTGATGCAAAAAACAACAAAAAACATCATACGCTCATTTTCTAGATAACTTGTATATTTTTTATAAAGAACGTGTGATTAAACGATTGGCTTTTTTTTAATTTATGTAATAAAGGTGATTTTTTTTCACATAATGTTCTACGTGCACGTGCTTAATTTGTATTTTTTCGTAAAGATAGAAATAATGTACTCGCAACAACTGAAGAGTTTTCGATCTTGTTACTTGTTAAAGCTTTTTCTTTGTTTTACAGAACACGTTTATTATTAGATTTTTACAGTTTAATTTCTTAAGCGACCATGTATCTTTAGTGTATTTTTTCTCCCATTTAGCATCAAATGCATACACCACAGATACCTCCGCATGCTCATCCACCCCCAATTCCCATGATGCCGTACGCCTCGGCAGCGGCCATGGCTGGACTCCAGCCACCAAATATACCCCCCACCAGTGCAGCTGGTTTATTAGCCCTTTCCAGCGCCCTGGGCGGAGGAGGACACGGGTCTCACCTATCGTCCGCTGCTATGTCTGCTTCCAACCTGAAGGATCATAGAGAAGACAAACGCTCCAACAGCGGTAATTTAGAATTAAACTTGTTTATTTTACAATTATTGATAAATGTTTTGCTTTCATACTCATTAGAATTAAGTTGCGGTCAATAAGATCTTACTTAAATTTACTTTAATGCATTTGGGTTTCGACGATAATAAATAGACTTATTGTTAAAACAGATTTGCTATGACCATTGAACTTTGAAGTTAGTTCTGGGTTGTTATTTTTTTAACCTGCGAATGTATTGAAAATTATTTTTGATCGCGGAGAATCAAATCTCGATTAGCACTCAGACTCAAGAATCTTTTTTTTTTTCTTCTGAAACTGGAATCAACTATCTTTAAGATGTACAAAAACTAGAAGAAACACGTGGAATAAATATTATTATTTTTAGAGGTAGTTCCAGTGACAAGAAACTAGTTGGTAAAGTATAAAGTTTATGTCTGTAATATCTTAATATAAAAATGGGCAAGAGCACGTAAAAGAGAAAGTTTCATAAAATTGCTGTAAGTGAAACGAGAAACAAAATATATTGTTGTATATTTTGATCACTGTTTTTCTTCTTTTTTTTTGTGCTTGGTTTGTCCTTTTCTTGGAAACTGCCCTGGGTGTGCTGGACCTCCTTTCAATCGATTGCTCATCACAGCTCATAGTTCTGACGACAGACCCGTAAGTACACTTTACGTCTCTCATGTAGTCCAAGCACTAGCGCTTTTCATGTCATAGATCATATTTTCTAAATGGATTATTTTTGTCTTTCCGTGTAACGTCACAAGCAGCGAGAATGTTCGAATGAGACCCCCGGTTCTTAACGTGCTTGCCTGGGGTAGTATTTGGAAAAAAGCCAAAACGGGGCAGCTTTGAGTGGATATGAAGTAGGACTGAAGCAGTTAATATTACAAATGACAGGATATTTCAGATTGCGTGAATACTTTTAATTTTTTTTTTGTCATTTAGAAAATGTTGAAGCAGTTTAAACGTCTGAGGATTTGATGAGCGTTGCGCGTGACTCATTTCCCGTAGCAGAAACAGAAAACTGTATTTTCGTAAGGATTACAAAAAACACGCGGACCAATCAATTCCATCTTTGTATGAAAGCACGCATATGTATTTACTTTTTCACTATCTGAAATAGAACGAAATAAAAAGTTGAAAATATATGTATGCGTTTCTATGTAAAAGACTACTTTCCGTAGATTAGGGCAAAAGAAAAGTTTTCAGCATGTTTGGTGGTAAGAATAGAAGTACATATTTCAAATTATTTATTTACTTGCTAGTATCTACGTCTCTCTCTTTATATATATATATATATATGTGTGTGTGTGTGTGTGTAAAACATTTTGTGAAAACTTGAAGATGTTGTTTGTTATTATTAAGCACAAAGCTACACACAAAGGGCTATCTGTGCTCTGCCCACCACAGGTATCGAAACCCGGTTTCTAGCAGTATAGGTCCGCAGACATACCACAGTTTTTTTATTATTTCTCTACTACCTTATTTATTTTTCTACTTATTTGATAAAGTAGTGTAGAATGAAAGCAAAAAATTAGGTATTTACCACAGTTACCATGTAGAATGAAAGCAGAAAATGAGGTATTTACCACAGTTACCAGTGTGTGAAAACGCAATTATACTTTAAGGACGTTAGGCTTTGGTTTACAGCTCAGATCCAGGAACTGTAAACTTGTGACGTGTACGATTCTATAGTAAATAAAATGAATCATGTAAGTGACATATCTTTAACAAACCAGATCATCAAAGTGTTTCTAGTGATGCGTATTATTTTTAAGGCAATAGGTTGCACGTGTTGTAATTACATCAGTTACACGTGTCAATAGTACTCACTTTTCTGTTTCTTACAGCTTCTTTAGTAGTAAACCAAGGCGTTCTACATTCCACAGAAAGCTGAGAAATAATGTTTATACATTCATATATAAAGTAAATTAATACCAGGTTAAGAATCCGTTTTAATGTAAAGTAACGATTTATTCATTTTTTATGAGAAGAGCACTTTCACAACCTTATATTTGTTCATTAGTCTTTAAAAATATAAAAAATTAAACAAAACATTTTTATATATATTTATATATGTGAGTGTGTGTGTGTGGGCTTGAATGGTAATGTAAAAGACGTTCTTAATCAGAGTAGGTAAATTTTAGGTTTCATAGTATCTTCTGCATTATCAGAGTTGTTAATAGGATAATATCTTCTGCATTATCAGTGTTGTTAATAGGATAATATCTTCTGCATTATCAGTGTTGTTAATAGGATACTGTCTTCTGCATTATCAGTGTTGTTAATAGGATAATATCTTCTGCATTATCATAGTTGTTAATAGGATACTATGTTCTGCATTACCAGTGTTGTTAATAGGATAATATCTTCTGCATTATCAGTGTTGTTAATAGGATACTGTCTTCTGCATTATCAGTGTTGTTAATAGGATAATATCTTCTGCATTATCAGTGTTGTTAATAGGATAATATCTTCTGCATTATCAGTGTTGTTAATAGGATACTGTCTTCTGCATTATCAGTGTTGTTAATAGGATACTATGTTCTGCATTACCAGTGTTGTTAATAGGATACTATATTCTGCATTACCAGTGTTGTTAATAGGATACTATGTTCTGCATTACCAGTGTTGTTAATAGGATACTATCTTCTACATTATCAGTGTTGTTAATAGGATAATATATTCTGCATTATCAGTGTTCTTAACAGGATACTATCTTCTGCATTATCAGTGTTCTTAATAGGATACTATCTTCTGCATTATCAGTGTTCTTAACAAGATACTATATTCTGCATTATCAGTGTTCTTAATAGGATACTATATTCCGCATTATCAGTGTTCTTAATATGATATTATCTTCTGCATTATCAGAGTTGTTAATAGGATACTATATTCTGCGTTATCAGAGTTGTTAATAGGATACTATATTCTGCGTTATCAGAGTTGTTAATAGGATACTATATTCTGCGTTATCAGTGTTCTTAATAGGATACTATATTCTGCGTTATCAGTGTTCTTAATAGGATACTATATTCTGCATTATCAGAGTTGTTAATAGGATAATATCTTCTGCATTATCAGTGTTCTTAATAGGATAATATCTTCTGCATTATCAGTGTTCTTAATAGGATAATATCTTCTGCATTATCACTGTTCATAATACGATACTATCTTCTGCATTATCAGTGTTCTTAATAAGATATTATTTTCTGCATTAATTATATTTATTTACTTCTTTTTGTTGCATGTAATTGGTGCAGAAAACTTGAGTAGATTCTGCAGGTTTTTCAAAAGTATATTTTTGACGTGTGAAGTTAATTATACAAATTAGATAGTGAGTCACTAGCGTGGGTTTCTTGTTCGAACGACGTGCTGTAAGCATCTTCCATTGAAAGATAAAAAAAAACAACTTTATATTATATAGAAGGGTGAGAGGAGAATGATGAATCTTGATCACCGCTGCTATATGATTGATTTCCTTCTTCTCTTGATACGAGTCATTAGTGCTCTTCTCCTTGCTCACCCTTCCCATCAACCCAAGTGAAAAATGAATCTTTCCAAACTAATGAGGTCAGCAGTCATAATGATTTAGACAGTCACCACCGCAGCTGGGTAAAAACTGATTTGTCTCGTTCCAATTGGGAACAGCACTTTCATTAACTGGTCTTTCGAAAATGTTTGATGGCTTTAGTAGGACTGATGGTAATAGATTGCCATCTGCACGAAACGGAAGTAAGAACAAATAAATTAGATCCAGTGAAATGGACCAATGTGAGTATATAGTAAACGTTCTCCTATTAGTATAGCAATCCTAGTGACGTAACCGAGGAGGTGATGAATAGACATCTCTTCTGTTCTTCACAAAATGATTGTTTTCATATGTGTCACGTAACGATTGGACAATAATTTACTGTATTTCGAACTTGCTGGTTTTTATGAAACTTTAACTCAGTATAAAAGTAGAAAAAAAACTGCTCAAGTATTGGAAGAGGAAACAAAATTTTAATTAATTGCTTTTTAGAAGAGTAACATAGAGCTGTAATAATGCACGTACAGACTCTCGTAACGTTATTGATTTTTAGCATTTAGAGAAAAACTAAACAAATGAGTGCTTGAAAGGGATCACAAAAAATATTTGTTAAATACTTTTGCCCTCCAGTGGCACAGCGGTATGTCTGCGGACTTACAACGCTAGAAACCGGGTTTCGATACCCGTGATGGACAGAGTACAGATAGTCCTTGTGTAGCTTTGTGCATAATTAAAAACAAACAAATTAAATTATTTTTTTATTTTTTTAGAATTACCGAAACTTTTATTTCCATATGGCTAAGTTGGAAACTTATCTGTCAGCCAACTGGAATTGTTTACAAGTGATGTGACTTTCCGTGTATTCCTGCTGGTGTAATAATGACAACACCGTTTAATTCATTGGGATCAGTTACTAATCTGATGGGGGAAGTCTTCTCTGGAGAACAGGAACAAAGCAGTGAACTGTCCGTTCCCCCCACCCCACCCCTGTGTATTAGGCTTAACAAATAATAGTGAGTACAGAAAAATAGGGCGGCAATTACCACCCCATACGTTATTCCCCCTTTCCTTCCGTCCCTTCTTTCCCAAGGGCAAAGGGGATGAGTGGGGGAGGAACGGATTAAGAATAGCTAGACAGTATTAGTTCACGCCCAGGTAGTCACGTTTTCTGTTAATGATTAAAGAGACCAGCATGTGTGGAGGCTCCTTTTTCCCTTGGGGATTTATAGTCCTATAGTTAAGGCGCCTTTGTTATTAGCACATTGACCAACAGCATCGGCGCGGAACTGATTACAGGCCTTTCGCAAGCAAGGTCTTCGCTTTCCCATTCTGGAACCACTCGGGCACGGCATCCGGAACGAATAAAAGTACTGCACTTGGGCTTTATAACAGCTATACTGTTGCAGTGGCATCTGTAGAATAGCTGTGCCTGCCATTTAGTCTCGCGCCTTTTTGCGCCAATATAGAACGTTATTATCCCGAGAATTGATGCGCTCCTGTGTGCACTGTAAAATCCTTGGCATGGACGAGTCTTCTTATCGGTTGGTTAATCTGTTTACTTGACCGAGGATAATAATGGCTGCATTTGGTTAGAAACGGTTGAAAGAGAAGTACAATGGTTTAAACATCAATGTTCCTTGAATAACCAGAGTTTATGTAGACTTGCAAGGTCACGATGGTATTTTATTGCTCAAGTTACCACGATAATAACGCGTCAGTCAGTCGTACTAACTGCCATCACGTCAAATAAAAGCTGCCAGTTTTAATTATGGGTAGAAAAGTTTATTGTTACTTTTTTTTTCCTGAATATAAAATATGATTAAGTGAACTACTCGTTCAACAAGTAACGTTACGTACAAGTGAAGAATAATTTTTACATTATGACGTATGTACTGCTTCTATTATGACCCCAGAAACTTCTACTAGGATTTTAAGTTTATAGCCGCTTTGCATTCTTTCATTTTCATAAACATATACATACTTTACTTAAAAACTATGAATAATTTAATCTCATTTCCATGTGATATTGTTGTGCATTCATAGTGTACTTGATATATATATATCTTCCTACTGAAAAAATCATATGATCGTTTGCAGCTGTTGCTGGTATTTTTATCCTCACAATGCTAAACTTGAAGCTGAAGCTAAGATGTTATAAATAAATATGATGCGTGTGCATGGACTATAAATGCACTATTTGTTAAATATCGAGTCAAGGAATGTTGACTGGTGTTATGAGGTGGATCTTAACATCTTACGAGCATACATGAATGCTGTGTTTTCCGTTTGTTGCAAAAGTCTGGCTCCTCTTGTACATTTCTTATATTTGCCTTTTACCATTGTACATTTTGTTTATTTGTTTACCATACTCTCGTGTATTAATTTGTTTGCAATAATCTCGTGTGTCCTGGAAATGAGGGTCAAGATGTGGTCGCCAAAAAACTGTCTCGCCACAGTTCTATACTTACCGATTCCAAACATTCAATATCTATTTCGTTAAAGTAATATTGCGTTAAAACTAAGTGGGGCAACATACTGGATAATATGATAGGATTCTGGTAATCTTTTCAGTTTTAAAAGTAAGGGTGCACTTCTCCTATACATCAGAATTAATAGTTGGAAATCACAAAGTTCGAAGGCCGTTTAGATTATATTTTATTTCTATGGAAACTGGAAAAGATACAATTAACACTGGAATCTTTTATTATTATTATTATTTAGCATTAGAAATGGCGTCTAAAAAAAACGTGGGAAATACTGCACATTCAAATTTTACCTTTCTCTCCGACTGTGCCGTTCAAACAGTCTTCAAATATATCAACACTTGTTATTTGGTAGAGTTTGTTGTCGTGGCAACAAATCGCAGAATAGTATTTGTACTTGTGCATTGATGAATACCTATACATTACAAATGTGTGGGTCGATTCTCAAAGGGACGCTTGAGTCGATAATGTGTCATTTTCTCGCGCTAGAAGAATCTGATCAGTATGTGGAAAGGAATACAATAAAAAAAAGCCAATAAAAAAAACTGGGTGGT
>NW_013669965.1:36875-45128 GCF_000517525.1 Limulus polyphemus
CACCAAACACGAGAAGTGCCTTTTATAATATCTAAAACTCTATGTCCAGTTTTTGTTTTAGCCAGAATGACATTTATAATAATAATAAAAAGTTCGTTCTAAAACATTTTTTTCTTTTTCGTGGCATTAATCTTAAATGGTTAAAACACATTCAAAGTTAAGATGACCGTCTTATCCACCTTCCCCCTAAGAAATTTTATCCAACTTGAATGGTGAAAACAAAGGTTGAAAATCATTCATTGATGTATACTTTTGTTTGTAAATGCTGATTCCATTTCAATAATATGCGTCTGTTTTTGTATTTTCTTTAGGTCTGATCTTGAACTGGTATATGCTAAAGGGCTGGCTAAACTTTCAAGAAAACTGATCAAAGCCACAGAAGAAACGATTGGGTATAAAATAATGATATTATAGTTCGTTCAGTGTTTATCTCATTTTATAAGTGATATCAATAATGATATATCCCTTCAGTTATGATTAATGACTAAACGTTATATAAAAAGTTGCAAAAATAATAATGTTGCACTTTGTTTGTTCTAATTTCAATGTTATATCAATAATAATTTTGTTCTATTTTTAAATAATATGCAGCTCTAATATACAATTACGATTGGTACTTAAAAGGTATCTAAAAATGTTAACATGTAATAAAAAAGAGAGAGAGAAAAAAGCGGAACATCTGAATTATTTTGGTTTACAGGAAGTTGGTATCAGAATTGCAATTACCAGGTTCTCACAGATTTTGTAATGACAATTTTTTTGGTAATTATTAACCAATTAACGAATTGTTATAGATCCTACGTATTATTTTGCACGCGAGACCGGATTTAGACCCCTTGAGGCCTCCATCTATGCAACACTGCGATGCTTGGGGGTCCCCTTCTTTGGGGCTCGAGACTCCCATGCAATTGCATGGGTGCACCCCTCCGAATCTGGCACTGTTTACACGTCAAAATTTCTGCTTGGGAACTAAACTTGAAGATACACCTATATCTTGGTGTTTGTGGAAACATTCTGCCTAGAAGGATAATGTCTTCTTAATGACCAATAACATATGATTGAAGCAAGTTACCTACACGGATCAGTACTACAAATTAACCCAGTAACGTACGTTGAGAGTAACATTTTGTTTACAATAAAACTCCCGCAGTATAAAACCTGTTTTTCTTTCTATTAAAGCTTTATTTTCTGTTCACCAGAAAACTCCATCATAGGCTAGCTCCTAGAAAGTAATTTATCAGTTCCTGATATCCATGACCATTTAGATGTGCAAGACACGTCACAGTTATGTAAAACGCAGATTACCACAAAGTACCCCACCACAATCCTTCAAATTACACACAATACCATGATCAAAGTCAAATTATTTGCCTCCAGACCCATAATTAGCTATCATTTCAAACCTGGGTGGGGCAGCTCTCACCACTTCACAAAGTTTCTAAGAAATCATCAAAATGTCGGTGCTAATAGACTCAACACCAAGCCAAGTGTAACGAAATATTTTTAATATTAATATTTGGTTTGTATGACCTGGCCCTTCCTTTGGGACATCTATTACGGCTGAGGCCCAGGACTCGCCTTAGGGCCCTGAAAGCTATTGACTTTTGGATTAAATTATATGCATTCTCCCGCTTTTCCTGAGAGTAATTTTCCGAATTTTGATGCATTTTTTATTGGGATATATTGAAAAGTGGAGGGTCGAGCCCCCTGCTTCCTACGCCACTGTACTGAGCTGTATCAGTTATTCAAAGAGCGTGCAGTTATTTCTGACAAGTTCTTTATATATCAAGATGGTTTCTGTAAATAGAGGACATATCGCGAGTTTATAGTTATTAAGGTAAGTGTCAAACTTAACATTTTAGTTAAAAATCAATATAGTACAGACGTGCCCACAAGGTCGCTTTTAGTACGTGAGCGAGTTTGTAACAACTTTTAGTACATTAAGTAGTTTCGTGTTTTAGTAATCGTTTTAAGTTCATTCTGGTCAGAGGTTTCTACGTGCGTGAAAAATTTAAGAAAAATATTTAACCGCTATATATATCAGGGTTAAAAAGATCATTTGATCTATATCAATTAAAGCGTTTAATTTAAAACTTGCCTTTATTCTTTTCTTTCAGAACCGTATCAGCTACCTGGCAAGAAGTGGCAGTGGTAATGGAGAACGAATCCGAATTGCACAAGTACGTGGTTGGCCTATTCCTGGCGCGCGCGCACACACACACACTTGGTGCTCATACCTCATACACACATACGCTTTGCTTGTTTGTTAAATTTCATGACAAGCTACAAGAGGGCAATTTGTTTATTGAATTTCGTAACAAGCTACTAGAGGGCACAGTAGCTTGTCACGAAATTCAACAAACAAATCGCCCTCTAGCAGCTTGTCACAAAATTCAACAAACAAAGCGCCCTAGTAGCTTGTCACAAATTCAACAAACAAAGCGCCCTTTAGTAGCTTGTCACGAAATTCAACAAAGTGCCCTCTAGTAGCTTGTCATGAAATTCAATAAACAAATTGCCCTCTTGTAGCTTGTCACGAAATTCAACAAACAAATCGCCCTCTAGTCGCTTGTCACCAACTTCAACAAACAAATCGCCCTCTAGTCGCTTGTCACGAAATTCAACAAAAGAGGGCGCTTTGTTTGTTGAATTTCATGACAAGCGACTAGAGGGCGATTTGTTTATTGAATTTCGTGACAAGCTACAAGAGGGCGATTTGTTTGTTGAATTTTCTGACAAGCTACTAGAGGGCTATCTGCGCTAGCCGTCCATAATTTTAACTTATAGACTGGAAAGGAAAGTAGGTAGTCAGCAATACCCACTACCAACTCTTGTGTGATCGAATAATGGGGTTTGACTGTCACTCTTTTAGCGCACCCAAAACTATGTAGAATGTTTTGCGGCAACGGAACGCAAGCCACGAATCCCCAGTGTCACATGTCCGAACACTCTCACTACTAGGTTACGCTCAACCCGCATTGGTTAAAATATTGTTTTTTAACATGGTCTTGCAGTTAAATCTGGGAGCTTAACAAATTTTACACTTGAGATATTTATAAAACTCGGAGATATATCAATTATTATTATTAATGGCTTTATTTTTAATTAGTGTTTTCTCTCGTAGTTGTGTTTGTGTTGTTTTAAATATTGTTTATGAGTGTTTGTACAAAAAGTAATTTAAGCATAACTACACATACATTAGGTTGAGGTTGATGGGCTGCATACGAAGGATCAGGGTTTGAGACTTATTGCTACTGGACACGGTTCGCATTTTTAATCGTAATCACATTATAAAGCAATGGTCAATCCCATTTTTCGGTTCAAAGAGTCCGATGAACCCTTCGTGGCTGCCTGCCTTCCCTTTGGTCAAATAGCTCAAAATTAGGGACGGCCATATCCTGTACCTTAAAGGCTTCTGACCTGGCTGTTCGGTCTGCCTGCGTACAAAGTGCCATTCAGGTAGAAACTTCAAATTCAGAGGATTTAAATCCTCGTACTCGGCGTCCTCTTTCAACAATGTGTGAAATATATTTCTTAAAACCTTGTTTGTGTTTAAGTTAAGCACAAAGCTACACAATGGTCTATCTGTGCTCTGCCCACCACGGGTATCGAAACCCGGATTCTAGCGTTGTAAGTCCGCAGACATACCGCTGTGCTACTGGGGGGGGAGGGGGGCTCTTAAAACCTATACCTAATGTACGGAAATCGGCCACTTTAATAAAGTTCTGAGCTGTCTTAAGTTATATGACCTGTTGGATATGTCACTGACCATTCTGTTCGGTATATTATTAGTGCTGATATTTTAACATGATATAGACGCAAGAAAAACCTTTGCAAGCGAAGGCGGAAACAAAGCAAGCAATGTTTGTTCAAACTGATGGTTTTGTGGTGATAATAACTGTTGTATGTACGTGGTTTCTAATTTATCCAGTATTTACGTACGTGTGCACATAGCTGCAACACACACAGAACCACTTTTTTCCTGTTCAACAATATTTACCTGCTCAACGTTCGACCTTGACCTTCCAGAACGAACGAGAACTACCTTTAGAGACGCACGAGTGCGCTTTGTTCACATTTCTACTCCAGCAAACGCGTCAGACAAAAAGATAACGTTCTTTATCCATGAGAAACGTTTGTTTAAAATGTTTATTCGTGATATTACACCTTTATAATGTCATCTGTGAGTAACTGTAGCGAACTAAAATTAAAAAACAACAACTCTGTAATATTTAAGTAAAAAATCCAATACCATGATACCAAATTAAGTACAAAGTTAGCATTTTATTACTGAAGTAAGTGAAAAGCCAACTTTATGGCGCTGACGGAAATCCCAGGTTATTTCAACTGTATTAATAGTGAAGTAAACAATAGTTAAATCTTGGATAATAAGGTTAAAGTCTCCAGCTGTGTGATACTGAGGTAAACAAAAGTTTAGCACACTTTTGCCCCCTCCCCAGTGGCACAGCAGAATGTCTGGGGTCTTACAACGCTAGAAACCGGGTTTCTATACCCGTGGTGGGCAGAGCACAGATAGCCCATTGTGTAGCTTTGTACTTAATTACAAACAAAGCACTCTATTATTGAAATAAGTTAGAATTTATTCTTAAATAAATAAAAGGAGGTTCTTTGATATTTAAGTAAATCAAAGACAAACTTTTCGGTTTTGTTATTGAATTTTGTGCAAAGCTACTCTCGAGGGCTATCTACGTTAGCCGTCCGTAATTCGATTATAGGCTACTATAATCGAATAGTGGAATTTAGCTGTCACTATTATAACGCACCCATGACCCCAAAAAAGCGTGAACTACGAAACCTTGGACACTCAATACAACAGCCTAATCGCTGGGCCGACCCTAGTGCTGATTTTCGTCTTACTTCAATATCACAGTGCTGATTTCCGTTCTACTAAAACACCCTAGTGCTAATTTTCGTCCTACTTTAATATCACAGTGCTAATTTTCGTCCTAATTCAACACCCTAGTGCTGATTTTCGTCTTACTTCAATATCACAGTGCTGATTTCCGTTCTACTAAAACACCCTAGTGCTAATTTTCGTCCTACTTTAATATCACAGTGCTGATTTTCATCCTACACCAACACCCCAGTGCTGATTTTCGTCTTACTTTAATATCACAGTGCTGATTTTCGTCTAACTTCAATATCACAGTGCTAATCTTTGGTTTACATGAATGTTACCAAGATAACCTTTGACTTACTTTCGAATCACAAAGTTAACTTTTTAGTTGACTTCAATGCAACAGAACTAAACTTTAGTTTAATTAAATATCAAGCTGTTGAAGTAGAACCAAAATTAGCACTAGGGTGTTTTAGTAGGACGAAAATCAGCACTGTGATATTGAAGAAAATCAACTCTATTGCATTGTATGATCAAGAGTCATTGATGTTAAACAAAGGTCATTTCTGTGTTATAAAATAAAGTGTTTTATCTTAGCATTGAAATAAGCCACGGACGGCCCTTTAGTAATGAAGGAACCTCATAGATTAGTTTTATGGTTCTAAATTAAATTAAAGTTCACATCTGTGGTGTTTAGACAGTTCCAAAATATAACAATATTTTTGGCTGAAATTACACAATTTTTATGCGATATTGTATAATTTTATTCTTCCGTATTTTGAGTTTGTATGTATAACATTGTTGTGGTTATCACATCGATTTTCAGTTATATGATTTTGGAAAGGGTTACCGTATTTTTCGGAATATAAGACGTACCCTTATTTTTGAAGACAAAGTTTTGGGGAAAACTTTATTATACTAACTCCATTACTATTATTTATTTTTTCTATTATTTAGGGAGTATTATAAATAGTTATGTTTTTAAAAGAAAAAAAACTACTATTGTTATAAATAACACATTAATTCTAATGCAGTGGTTAAGAGAATTTTATTGAATTGTAATTATGTAGGTAATTTAATAAGCTCCATTTTTGTTTTTTAATAAATGTTTCGGTGTCTGATATTTTAACTAGAACTAAGTGTACAATTCAACTACTACATATTTACTGTCCACAGAAGATAGGAGAAACTATGTGGCAGATATAACCTTTTTTTGGGGGGGGTGTTTCAATTCTAAGTAACCACAAGGTGTCACATGGAATGGTTGATTGAGGTAAATGTTATCATGATATAGCTATGTGTCTACCTCTATTTTTGACAAGTTAAAACCTTGACTTAAAAGTTTCATAATTTTTGTACCTACTTCCGTAAATCAACCAGGCAAGATTGTGTCACAAACATTGAATATGTTTTCTAGGGGGACAAATCCACCACTCCTGTTCCAAAATCAATCACTCCAACCAGCTCTGCAGGGAGTACTCCTGGTTCAAGTGGGTTAAAGTCAGTTCCGAAAGGTCCACCAATTGGTAAATATTATGGTAAACTGAAAGCTCAAAACAGAATGAAAAAAATTATAAACAAATACTTAGAAATTTTGGTTATTTTAAAAAAGGAAATAATTAAGCTAGAAGTTTTTGAAATTAACAAAGTAAACCAGAATACTACTGCTCAGCTTGTTTCTGTTATTTACTGCGAATTTGTTGTATATTGTCAGTAATGGCTATTCCAGTTACTTATGGGAACTTATTATCCATTAACTTCAAGGTCCTCCATATCCTTATCCTATACACAGCAACATGGCTGGATCTCATGGGCCAGTTCCAGCTGAACTTGGTTCTAATGCTGCATTCTCTCCGAGCATGTTACACAATAATATTTCACCATCTCTAAGTTCTTATCCTCGCTCTTTGGTGAGTCTGATGTTTTGTATTGAAAGTGCTAAAGTTTGTTTTTATCGTTTTTAAGTAATCTTATCTTGCAAACTTTTTTGATTTATGATAATTGGTTAAAAGTTATCAACTACATATTTCATCAAACATATTTAGAAAATTGGAATATGTTTAGTAAATTTTTTCAATTCCTCCAAAATTTAAGACTTGTAAAGTGCCACTAAGTTTGAAACATTCATCTTAGTTGAATATTAGTCTAAAGATTGTTTGGAGAATTTTGAGCATCTATCTCTAAGGTCTCTTAGGAAAGAAACTGTATGTTGCTGGGTATCTTCTTGTTTTTTTGTAATTGGGATTCAGTATTTTGTTTTGAATTATCATGGATAATAGTCTAGATTGTGTTTTATTAGTGGTAATTCATGCTTCTCATCACCAGGTTGGAAGTTATGATCCACACACTGCATTGAGAAATGCTGCAGGATTTGGTCCTGTCACAGGGGGAAAACCGTAAGTATTATTTATATTTTTTCAGATACATTAAAATCATTACAGTTTTTTCTACAAAACGTTTACATTTAACATTCAACACAAATATATAAAAAAAAAAATGTTTGCATAATTATAAAAGCAGTCATAGTTGTACTTTTCTGTTTTCAACTTATCAGCAGGACCTATTCATTCCATGTCAGTGCAGATGGTCAAGTGCAACCAATCCCATTTCCTCCAGATGCACTCATTGGCCCAGGCATTCCCCGACATGCTCGCACAATCAACACTCTTAGTCATGGAGAAGTTGTGTGTGCTGTAACGATTAGTAATCCCACCAAATATGTCTATACAGGAGGAAAGGTTGGTAGAAATTCATATTATTTGAAAAACAAAACAATAATAGTTAATAAAATAACAAACTACCATATGTTTCCATTAATTTGGGTTAGATTATTTTTATTTTGATTTAAAAACTATCTAAACAACTTGGAAATTTATTTTTATAAATATTTGAAACCTTGCTGTTTTTTAAAAATTGTTTAAGGAAGTTTGTTAATATACTATAGTAACTGCTAACATTAAGATCAAATTAGTTTAAATAGAATAAGTTGAACCAAGATTTCAAATTGATTCTCATGTTTGTTCTTAATTTAGCTTTTGTGACTGATCAGTATACAAATATTATGTTAATTGTAGGGTTGTGTTAAGGTGTGGGATATAAGCCAGCCTGGTAGCAAAAGTCCAGTTTCTCAACTTGATTGCTTGGTGAGTAGTTTTCTATTAATTGTTGTTGTTTTGTCAAACTATATATACCGTATTTTTCGGTGTATAAGACGCACTTTTTTACCCCAAAATTTGTTGTCAAAATCTGCTTGCGTCCTATACACCGAAGGTATGAATAATATATATCTATATATATACAATATACACAAGCCATGTGTAAATATATTTAAATAGGCATGCATAGATTAGTTCAATTGAAGTTAGCTCTTAAAATCAGGTAAGAGTTATAATTCA
>NW_013669965.1:45205-67291 GCF_000517525.1 Limulus polyphemus
TGAATTATAACTCTTACCTGATTTTAAGAGCTAACTTCAATTGAACTAATCTATGCATGCCTATTTAAATATATTTACACATGGCTTGTGTATATTGTATATATATAGATATATATTATTCATACCTTCGGTGTATAGGACGCAAGCAGATTTTGACTACAAATTTTGGGGTAAAAAAGTGCGTCTTATACACCGGTGCATCTTATATTCCGAAAAATACAGTATATTCTTTAGTTAAATTATGTCTAAATGTTTACTACATATATGTAGTACAATTAGATGCATTTAATCCAGTTTCACTGAGCTTCTAAAAGTAATATAACAGAAAAATTGTAATTCACTCTATAATCTTTACACAAAATTTGAAGATCATTTGTGGTGTTACTGTTACTGTTGTTTTTACTCTGTCATGATTTTTATGCTGAGAAATTATTGTTTTTGGATTTAGAATAAAAAATGACTCCTATTGACTTCTCTCTGGGTTTATTGGACATAATTTTCTTTCCCTACAGCAACATGACAATTATATTCGTTCTTGCAAGCTCTTGCCTGATGGACGAACCCTCGTTGTAGGGGGAGAAGCCAGTACCATTTCTATTTGGGATCTTGCTGCTGTGAGTTAATTCTGACTTTAGGTGTAGATGTGATAATTAATCCTTTAACTACAATGCTAAAAAATATTCTGTTCCCTGTATTGGGATAGGCAATTAATTTGCAATGTTTCTAATAATTTCCTGTTGTAATTGTTGACCAGAACATTAATGTTTGCAACACATAAAGAGTTTGGTCATGCTTTGTTATTTAGTTACATTAATATTTGGGAACAAGTATTTTATCATAGTAATTTGCTATTTATATTGGATAGTATTAGAGGTGCATATCTCATTATAGTAGTCCATACTATCTAGATATTGATACTGGAATATGATAGAAAAATTTTACCAACTGCTTGTTACAACGTTTGACAGATTTGTTTGTAATTTATTATCTATATTACTAATATTGTCTTATTTAAGTACTTCATACTTTACAGGTTTGATCAACTAAATGGCAGCTGGCAACAGGAGTAAAATATAAGAAAATTAATATCTGTATCTATTTTGTTATTGTTAATTTGTTATATTGCTTTGCATGTAATGTTTTTGATAAAAGAAATGAAGACAACATGTAGTACTCAATATTCATCTTTCTTTATTGAGTCATTAATTTTTAGCAAAAAGACTGAATGTTTACTGAAAACTTGCCAAATTTCATGAAGATACATAAATCGTATGGTATCAGACAATGTATTGATACAATCGTATCATGGCTTCACAATACTCCTATTGTATTGCTGTATCACCACACCTTGAGATAGTATACACTTGCTGATGTTTTGAAAGATATTGCTACTCTAAATAACTGAAAAAAAAATTTCAGTTTTTTTTAATTCATTTTGTTGAAGAATAAGTTATATATTTGATTTCTTATGACAAGAATAGTAAAAAAAAATTGTCTTAGAATAAATTAATGTAGGAAAACTTATTTATTTCTGTACTTTTGTTGGCTAGAGCTTTTATAGATTTTGTAACAACTTGTATAAATATGAAAGTGGGTTTTTTTCTTTGCATTTACAAACAGCCAACACCACGTATCAAGGCTGAACTGACATCTAGTGCCCCTGCTTGTTACGCTCTCGCTATCAGCCCGGACTCCAAAGTCTGCTTCAGCTGCTGTAGTGATGGAAACATTGCTGTATGGGATCTTCATAATGAAAAACTTGTCAGGTATAGCCATCAGATTATTGTTGAGTAGCTTGCAGTTTTTATAATCTGAATGTGCATGTTAAAATTTTAGCAGATGCAAATGTATGAACAGGTGTATGAGTAAACAGTTGTCAAATCATATGAGTGGTTTAGTGTTTTATTACAAATCTAAAAAAAATATATATATGTGTGTGTGTTTTTCTGTACATGAAAATCCAGAGAAACTGGAAATTTGATTATGCTCAGGTATGAGGATTCACACTTTATAGTTACAACAACAGAAAATGAATAAAGGGAAATACACTTCAATTGTTTCTTTTTTTCCTTAACAGACAGTTTCAGGGCCATACAGATGGTGCTAGTTGTATAGATATATCCAGTGATGGAACTAAACTGTGGACAGGAGGGTTAGATAATACAGTACGTTCATGGGACCTCAGGGAGGTATGTGGATTGAAAAGTTATTGCAATAATCTCTTGGATGTAAATTGACTGGAAAGTCAAAAAGTATAGGTTACCAAAATGTAATGAAAAAGAAAACAACTAAACGTTCTGGAGAGTAATTTTTATTACAGTACTGTCAGTGTAATTATAAATTGTTATTCCTGAAGAAAGAATACAACAGTTAAATAAATCTTTATATATCATGGTCAACTTGTCATGGATTATAAGAACAATATAGTTTGTATGCAAATTTTTCTTTTCTTCAACAAACTTAATTTCAGTGAAGAAATGAAAGAATCCCTGAATGATATCGAGACCTAATCTTTTCTTTGAGTCACTACTCCCTATGCAATAGACTATATTTTCATCAAATTATGGCTCCTCAATAATGGTTGGGAGAGCCAATCAAGGAAATACAATGAACTTCATATTGTAGTATTGAAGAGCTGTGATTCAGTGAAACAATAGTCTACTGTAGAGAGAGAGTAGTGAATCACTGAATTTATTATCGTATACTGATTCTTTATTTCTCTTCTTCATTGAAATTGCATGTTTTGGTGAAAAAGGGAAATATTTACAAATAAATTATCAGCTATTGCAGTTGATGACAATGAATAATTAATTGTGTTGGAATATAATGACATTGTTATTCAAACACTGAGGCATTTTAGGTTATTAGTGGTGAGTAAAGGACTTTACATCAAAATCCCAGAAAGTGATATTTATTTTTATTTCAGACTTGCTTCTGTTTAAAATTACTTTCCTGTTCTGTTTTAGGGCCGTCAGTTACAGCAGCATGACTTTACATCTCAAATTTTCTCCCTTGGTTACTGTCCAACTGGAGACTGGTTAGCAGTAGGGTGAGTGTATAGTTTTCTTTCTACTTAATCTTTCAATGAAGTTATGGATGTACTTATTGCATAATGTGAATGAGAAATATCAAATCTCTTAAAGGAACCATCTTAACTCCAGAGGAGTTAACTAAGTTTTCATGAAAGAGGAATTGAAAGATATGTTCTAAAGTTTAAAAATTGAATCAGGTAAAAGTTCGTATGGTTTGTTTGTTATGAACTTTATGCAAACCCACACGAGGGCTATCTGTGCTAGCCTTCCCTAATTTAGTAGTGAAAAACTAGAAGGAAAGGGAAGGCAGCTAGTCATCACCACTCAATGCCAACTCTTTTACAAACAAATAGTTGGATTGACCGTTGCATTATAATGAGAGGGTGAGCATGTTTGGTGGGAGGGGGATTTGAACTTGTGACCATGTCAGGCTGGTTCATACGGAATATGTATTTTAATTGTGAATGTGTAGAAAGTGTTATAAAATTGAAAGGTATTAATAAAATATAGAAATAGAAAGTAGATCTAATTCAAGGACTACTGATTATCAAGGTTCTGTATATCTGAAATATTTTACTTTTAAGTGATGGCACTGTGGATGTCTTAATGTCACACATCTCGGTTCTACTCCAACAATTTTTGAATAATTTTTACTTGGAAATTTCAGTTTACAGGAAGTTTTATTAAGGAAACTGAAAAAATGCAACAATATAACACTTGAATGACACATTCAACTCTGTAGATTAAAACTCCCAAAAGACTAAGGGAGAAACTTAAGTTTCTGTAATAGTTTTGTCTATCATATCAAAGTCTTCTAACTATAAGAGAGATGCGATTAGTAAGGTGACTGACTTATTTTCGTTTATTTCAGCATGGAAAGTAGTAACGTTGAGGTTCTACACTGTTCAAAGCCAGACAAGTATCAGTTACACCTTCACGAAAGTTGTGTCCTTTCTTTGAAGTTTGCATATTGTGGGAAGTGGTTTATCAGCACAGGTAAAGATAATCTTCTAAATGCATGGAGGACACCTTATGGAGCCAGTATTTTACAGGTACTCTATCTTTAGGATCTTTTATCTTCGTAGTTTCTTATTATAAAATTTTTTCCATGATAATTCTAATAACTTAAGTATTTGTTTTTAACATATTGCATTAAAGAGTAATAATATGTATCATTATTTGATGTGTGCAGGTAGGGGAGAAACTTTAAATGTCATCACCTTTTTATAGTGCCAATTAATATGGTGTATATTTGATATCCAGGTTATCAACTGTTCATGGTAGAGGAGAGTAAATACGAGATACAATGTAAATGGATACTGAAAAATTGTAGATTTTTGTTTTGGGGGGTTGTGCAATATGCATACTGTATGATTTTTGTTCTTCACACTAACATCATCTTGTACTACTATTTCTCAGAACCCGAGTCAGACTGATATCCACAACTTACAGACATATCTTGAGGACAAATAATTTTGTAACACATCTGATTTTATTTGTGTGCAACAGACGTGTACATATTGTTAAAATCTTGCCACATTCTGTGTAGATACACTTAGTAAATTCGGAATTATAGCATTCTGTTAACAGTAGTAAAAGATCTTCCACCTATGTTAGATAAATTCACAACACTAGATACAACTTCATTATGGTGTATTTTGTGTTTTTATTACACTGAATATGTAGTTTACTACATTTATATATATATATATATATATTTCGAAAAGCGGATTTCTAATTTTGTTCTGTGTTACTTCCAGTGCAAAGAGACTTCATCTGTGCTCAGTTGTGATATATCGTGTGATGACAAGTATATTGTGACAGGATCCGGAGATAAAAAGGCAACCGTGTATGAAGTGATTTACTAAGACTTGAGAAATACTTTTCTCACAGGAAACGATATGGAGTTTTTTTTTGACAGTTCTACAGGTCTCTCAGAGAAGAACGTACTGCTACTCAGGAATATTGGAACCGAAAGAGACCGCAAGTACTTATGGGGGGGAGGACTTTTGGAATCAGTCTAATTTTGCTTTTATCAACTGAGATATAAAAATATTCATGCCATTAAGTTCTGTACAGAGCTAAAGAAATTGGTAATGGATAGAAATTTGTTTTTCCAACCTTGTGACTCTTGAACGATCTTGTATACCAAAGAACCACTTTTTTATTGCAATTGTGCTCCGTGCAGAATAGGGGATCTTAGAATAATCTTTCAAAAAAATGTCTGCTGGATATTTTGGGATGGGGGTGGGGGCTTTTACGATCAGAAACACCTCATTTAATTACTGTGGATATTAGACTCTGCATTCCTAACTTGTGTCACCCTGTTTCACAGACAAATGAGTTGTTTTAAATATAAGTGTCAGAAGTTATTGTTCATATCAATTGCCCATTTTGATGTGAATAAATATTTTTATTTCAAGCCTTTTTTTTTTTTTACTTGTTCTTCCTTATCATGTGTTTGTAGAATCTCAGAATGTACAGAACTATGTCATCATTGTAATAGATGCCAGAATTGTGCTGTATTAAGTATCAGAATTCACTACAATGAGAAATATAAAGAAAGCCGTTTTCAAACTCCGATATACAGAAGCTGGTATTAAACCCCAATACTCGCGCATTACATTAACTTGAAACCTGTAATGGATGGAAAACTAGAGCTGTATTTTTGCATATCTAACTAAAATGTATAATTAGCACCATAGCGGATATAAATTCCGTTAAGCCTTATTAGTTTGTTCGAAACTGATTGTCCTTGAAGTTTGAGCCGATTTTGCGAAGGTTTTGTTGTTTCAACCAGAATTTCATGCAAATATGCAAGAGGTCTATGGCCGTCTTTAATTTTGAACTGATAAGATTAGAGGAAAGTCAGTTAGTCATCAGCACCTACCGACAATTTTGGATGACCGAATACTGGGATTTTACCGTTATTTTTATCCAGTACTCACAACCCAAATTGCGAAGTGCGTTATTTGCGCTAACGGGATACGAACCAGGGCATGCTAACCACGTCCGATCTGAAATACGCATTGGAAAATATATTTTGTTGCTTGAACGGGCAGTTTCAAGAACAACAGCAACGATATATGTTACTCTTTATTATATAGTTTTTTAATCGTATATTTGCCCCATATTTTATTAATTTGTTGTTTTCATTCGTAGATTTACCCATAACAATTAATGCTAGAGAATTAACCAACTTATTCCTTGTTTACATCTTCCAAATTGCACGTTGTTAAAAAAAAAGGGTGGGTGAGGGTTGTTGCAGAAAATGTGTACAAGATGTTTACCGAGTTTTCAAATACGGATAAGTATTGAACAGACATGACCCACATTATCGTAGAAACTGCTTAACCCTTAAATTAACACTTTCTTCTTGGCCTCGTGTTAAACTGGATCCAAGGTTTGCGTTCCGTTATCATAATAAAACAATTCACGTTCTGCATGCTAGTGCTTTACAGGAGTGATGGTCCAATCCCATTAGAGTAGTCCGACGGTGCTATTAATTAGTCTTATCAGTTCAAAATTAGGGACGGCTATATAGCCCTTGTGTAGCATTGCGCGAATATTATAAACAAACTAACCGATTTGACTTTATACCATTTACTTCCCCTTAAAGTACATATATCGTATTATATTTGTAAATATTATGTTTTTTTTTATCTGTCACAACACTCCAAACATTGTATGGAATCACTCGTTTTCTTCGTACGACACGTATGTTTCTCAAGAAGTAATTGAAATATTGATGGTATTTTTGCTTAATTTGTATTTCTCTGTGTCTGTTACTTTTGCTATTAGCCTGTGACCAACAAAATACCATTTCGGTAATTTGAGGATTTATATATAATATGCACTATTTTTGCATATTTGACTCTCCGTCATAATGATTATTTATCTATTTAACTTACAATAAAGCATGTTGTAATTCATTGGTAATAAGCTTTTAATTGTCGTTTATAAATCTGGGGAGTCCTCCAGTGGGACAGTGATAAATTTACGAGCTTACAGTGCTAAAATTCAGGGTTCGATGGACGTAGAAGATAACCCATTGTGGCTTTGCCCTAAAACAGGTAAAGAAATATAAATTTATGGTGGAACAGCATCTACTATTGTATTTTCGTAATTATATGAATTAAGTCTATACAAAGCCAAGGTCGGACTGGCACTAAACCAAGATCTCGTGAAACTTCCATTATTCAGTATCATATAGAATTAATTAATAAGTAATCTAAATATCTGCTCTGTATCCAACGAAAATGTTTGTTTTAAAATACTTAACGCCAATTCAACTTGGGGGGGGTCAAGTAATAATTCATATAATGGCTGGAGACGTCTTGAATGGGTAATGAAGAAAAACTTTAATATAAGTACAACGTTTGGACAAAACGTTGTACATTTGCTGTTATGTTGAACTTATATTAAAGTTTTTCTTCATTACTCATTCAAGACGTCTCCAGCCGTTATTAGTCTCAAAGTGGGTTCCTATAGCCAATCCTATATAACAAAGTAACTGAACGACCTTAATATGATAAATACATGTCCAAACAAAATGTATAATGATAGGAAGGCATTAAATTATATTAGTTAGGTATCCTCACTATTAAAAATTAATAACATGTTTATTTATAGTTTTATGTAGGCTTATTACAACTTGCTAAGGTTTAAAATGATGGAGAATATTTTTTTTCTTTCAAAAAAGTACCAATAACCATTAGTACCTTAGTTACCATTTAAAAACTTCATTCTTACCAAGTTGACAAAATGGGGGAAAAAAAAATGTGTGAAAGTAGTTTTCAACCATAGGAAATCTGTGAATTTTTCCTCTTGTTTGTCAAAATATTATTAAAGTCCACCTTTCACAAATCGACTGTTTATTTATGCATATATTAAAGCTAATTCTACTATTGTAGCTTTCAACAAACACTCAATTTTATTTTTAAAAGTTCACATACTCACAATAAACAAGCCAGCAGAAACAAAGAACACTTCTATAAGCTTACACCACAAATGTCTTAACTTGCTTGCAGCAAGCGTCAAATATAGCATGAAAATTGTTCAGGAAAAAAAAATACCACATCTGTACAAACGTGTTTAAAACAAAAATCAATGCTTCTCTTTCCTGTTGTAGAAGCAATAACATTATTAATACTTATGTGAATTTCATAAGTGTTTTAGAAGAATCTATTAAGTTTCTTTTTTGTTCATGCAGAAAGTTTTACATGAATCTGCTACCCTACCTTCCCCCTCAAAAAAAAAAAAACTAGATTAAAAGCTAATTGTGAGTATCAAAAACTGTATGTTTAATTTAAGTTTAAAATGTGGAATTTATGACTTTGATTTTCTTTTCATGATCAAACTAATTTAAATGTTTAATGTACTCAGCGTTAATTACATTGTATGTATTCAAGATTGATTAGTTCAATGACTTAAAAGCTAACTTTGAGGTGTACCCTTAATATCTGTCTGTCTGTGACAATAATAAAAAGCATCTTTAATTTTCTCATTGAAAGACTTATTTAACACTATGATCTCCTTACAAAGTTAATCTATATTTGGAATCGGTAAATACATTTTTTCCCTTTAGTATGGTTAAGCAGAGTCAACTTGTCTAGGTAAGTTGTTCAGTTGGATAACCAGTTTTCATTTCATTTACATCCTCCTTCATGTGGCAAATTGTCACAGGAATCTTGGTAAACCACCAATTTTCACTAGTCAAATGTGTTGGTAAAACAGGGTTACATTGTCAGCTTAAAATTGAAAAGCCCACATTTGTTTTAGTTTCAACAGAATGACACAGGATTGTTAAAACACAGCAGCTGGCTACAATGTAATGTCATTTCTTATCATGATTTTTACAAATTCATTTTTTTTTATTAAACAGTGTTAAAAATAAATGGTAAGATTAATCAGGGTATTTTCTGTTAAAAATAATAATTTTAAAAATTTGGTTGTACATAAAAGGTAAATCATTGATAGATATGTTTGTTAATAGATATCATTACAACTTTTGTAATTCATCCACACCAAATGCACATTATCATAACAACACTGTATAGAGGTAACTATGCTCTGGGTACAAATGCAAACAAAACAATGTTTGACAATCCCACTAGCACAGAAAACATGGGATGTCTAGCACTTACTGTAGGCCAAGCTATTCTCTAATATATAAATGTTCTGAACCACATACTTGCCTAGACCAACAAGAGTGCTAAATTCACGACTCCATCTGTACCTTTTTACTTCTAATAATGGTATTGAGGGCACTGGTTAAAAGAGTATAAAAACCAACCCTTAAAAGAACATAAAATATGCATGACTTACTAAAAGCCTTGCCATAGATTTCCTAGGGTCACTAATAAAAAAATTCAGTTTGTTTTATGCTATCTTACTAAAAATAAGTAGTCTTTTAATTAACTGTAAAGAAAAAATATATAATTTCTTTACTGAAATATTAGAAGATTTATTAGTTGAAGTACAAGTTATTATTAAAAAGCACTGACTAAGTGGATTAAGTCTTCCATTTTTTATATTTCAGATAATTAAAATAATCTTCTATTATGAATTTCCCCAGTTTTTAATTAATTACCAACTACAAGCATATTAATCTAATCAACATTTGCAATATCTTGTGGTGTAGAGTTTCCTAATGCATCAGAAAGACTGCAGTTAAATTTTAATTTTCTCATTTTTTTTCTCATGTTTTTCATTATCTTAAAATGAAGCATTATGCTATTTCTTGTAAGAATAAGAAACAATGGGATATCCTAATAATTTGTTATATTCATAAATATTTAGTACTGTACTGACTTAATACATATTTCTTTATAATCCTCTATTAATCTGAGTACTGTATGCAAGAAAACTTTCCATCAAAAAAAATAAAGTAACTGAAAAACCTAAAACATGTCCTGAAACAGTTTCATAATTTGTGAAAAAAAAAATACATAAATCAAATTACTTTATATCTTCCATCTAGTAACGTTTTCACATAAAAGAATACAGCCAATAAACCATAATCATGGTTGATTTCAATTACCTTGTACAGTGGTGGTTAGAACTACAAAACCAAATAAGTAAAAAACATTTTTTGTACCTGCAAAAAAAAACAAACTTCAAACCAAAACTTTGTGCTTTAAAACATCATAGACACTCAGGTACATACAATAATTGTTAGGTTGTGATGCATGTGGTATTAGAAAAATAAGTCCACTTTGCTTCTCTTCAGAACAATTAATGGTAAAGGAACACCAAAAAATACCAGATGAACTGTCTCTGCCAGCTAAACAAATAGTCTAGTCACTGCTAATGATGTTTCCTAAGGAATACCGACTAGCAAATCAAGGAACGGGTTTTCTGTCAATGTATATCATTTCTTGGGTTTACCTAGTTCAGTTTAAAACACAATTCATACTATCAATCACCAATATGAATTCATCTCTCTTCTCAAGACAAATAATCTGATGAAAGTTTACACAGACACATGAAGAGCCACAGAGCTTCACATTCAGTCTTTTGGTAATATAGGTATACTACTATACAGGAAATCTTGTGCAGGTTGGTTCACATACATAGGAAACTTCACCAAAAGGCCGCATGAAACTTCAGTAGATCACCTCATAAACTGTAGCTTTTTTGTCACCAGATCCTGTCACAATATACTTATCATCTGAAGAGATGTCACAGCTCAGCACAGAAGAGACTTCTTTAGACTGGAGGGAAGATAATAAGAGCCATGAAAGACTGTATAAAGCAGGATACACAGCAACTTACTTATACTGTTAGCCCTTCCTCAAATATTTTACTATCAATATTGACACCAATTTGTTGTTAAGACACTCAACTTAACTTCCCTAATATATTCAACTTCAGTTAATGTTTCTTTTACAAGTTATTTAACCAAAAGGCAAAAAACTTTTGTCTTTGTTATTTGTAAATAACCAAGATCTTTTGCCATGAAAAGTAAACAGGAGGGTTTTAGAAAATGTCAATTAAGTAAAATAAGTAACTTTATTGTCTATGTTGCATTGATTCCTGTTTGGTATTTTAATTTTTTAGTATGGAAAACAGCAATGTAGAAGTACTGCATTGTTCCAAGCCTGACAAATATCAGTTACACCTCCATGAAAGTTGTGTTTTGTCCTTAAAATTTGCTTCTTGTGGAAAGTGGTTTGTCAGCACTGGCAAAGATAACCTGTTAAATGCTTGGATAACACCTTATGGAGCAAGCATTTTTCAGGTGAGTGATTATTTTTTATGCATTGTATTAATTGTTACCTAAACATCTTACTCCATTTAAGAAACGTTTTTGCTTCTCAAGTTTAAGGTTCTGAGACTACATGTAAACTATATTTATAGAGAAGGAAAATTTATTACTCTAGACAACCATGGAAAACCTATTTGAGTTCTGAATGTAATTTGTAACCTTTTAAAGCTACCAAGAGGTACCATGGAAATAACTCATACATCTACATATCAAAACTATAAATAGTCAATCCTGGTTAGGTGTTGTAAGAGAAAAACAAAAGATTCGGTTTACTTTTCAGCAAAAAAAAAATAAAAAAATAACAAGTATATGTTTGAATAAACTATGAATAATTTATTTGTAGTCAATAAAACTGCAGCAAAATCAAAATAAAACACCTCAAACTATAACTTTATAAACTTCATCTTAAATTTAATTAAGATATAAATACAAAAAACAGAAAAAAAATGAATGTTACATTTTTATTCCAGTACAGTATTTTCTTATGGTGAATTGCGTTTACTAAGGACTTACCCTACAGCAAGCCAGTCTCCAGTAGGGCAGTAGCCAAGAGAAAAGATCTGAGATGTAAAGTCATGTTGTTGAAGCTGACGGCCCTATAAGTACATAGAAAAAATTACTTCTTTTTTTTTAATTTCAACACAATTGTAAAAATTAAATGCCAAACTATTGCATTTTGTAATCCTGAATAATCCATTGTCGTTACAAAATATATATTCAATAACAAAAAATTATCAGTGTTATCAAATTAAATTCTTTATTACTAGGTTATTGTTTTAAAAAATTTAGAGATGTTAAAAGTAAACATTTATGTTATAAATATTCATTAATCCAAATGAACAATGGAAATGAAAAGTCAACTTCTTTAATGTTCTTAAAGTGGACTTTACTGGTTAATATAGTTGATTATTTTTATATGAGAAAAGAGGATTGTATTGTTCAGTATTCTAGTCAGTTTTACCCCTTAAAGTTTAAGAACAGAATTTCATGTTTAATCTTCCAACCAATTTAAGGTAATAGAATAGACCATGTTATTAAATCTTCTAGTCAGTTTTACCCCTTAAAGTTTAAGAACAGAATTTCATGTTTAATCTTCCAACCAATTTAATTCGCTGAGGTAATAGAATAGACCATGTTATTAAATCTTCTAGTCAGTTTTACCCCCTTAAAGTTTAAGAACAGAATTTCATGTTTAATCTTCCAACCAATTTAATTCGGTGAGGTAATAGAATAGACCATGTTATTAAATCTTCTAGTTAGTTTAACTCCTTTAGAAACGGACTGGATTGTTTAATTCTCCAGTCAATCTTCAAGTTAACTAGAATATTATCAACAAAAAGAAACACTGCAAGATTAATAACTTTCACTACGAATTGAAGAAGGCCTCAGTAAAGAAGCTGAAATACTGCCCTTCTCTAGTAACAGGCAGAAGTAAGTCATTAAAACCCAAACTCTATTTTAAATCCACATACCTCCCTGAGGTCCCATGAACGTACTGTATTATCTAACCCTCCTGTCCACAGTTTAGTTCCGTCACTGGATATATCTATACAACTAGCACCATCTGTATGGCCCTGAAATTGTCTGTTAATAGAGGGCGTATTAAAAATATTGTTTTATCTAATCCGTTTTATTATTTATTTAAAGCTGCTAAAAATATAAACAAAATAAATTTCATTAAAATTAAATCTACGATATCACGTGCACAACAACTTTATCTTGGTGCAGGCAATTAAAAACAAAAAGCTAACAATATTTTTGCGACACTTTTGGAAAATATATATATTTTCTTTTACATTTGTAATAAAACACTAAACCACTCATGATTTGACAACTGTTTACTCATACACCTGTTCATACATTTGCATCTGCTAAAATTTTAACATGCACATTCAGATTATAAAAACTGCAAGCTACTCAACAATAATCTGATGGCTATACCTGACAAGTTTTTCATTATGAAGATCCCACACAGCAATGTTTCCATCACTACAGCAGCTGAAGCAGACTTTGGAGTCCGGGCTGATAGCGAGAGCGTAACAAGCAGGGGCACTAGATGTCAGTTCAGCCTTGATACGTGGTGTTGGCTGTAGAAACAGACAAAGAGTATGGTGTCAATACTGTTTGATTTATCGTCTTTGCATAAGTACTGAAACTGAACCCGGACAGTGTGTACAAAACAACTTGGGCACGTATGCACACGACTAAGCACACAACATGAATGTATCTATGTACTTCGTCGATGACGCCGTGAGTAACTGATAGCTTGGGTGCAGGGAATGGGAGGGGTGGGGGGAATGGCAGCCTGATATCAAATATTATATATCCTCTCAAACTGAATACAGAAATAACATTCACATCTTGTAGTTGATTTATTGAAATGTATTTTTAGACTACCTAGAGATTCATGTTTGCTAATTACTCGCAAATATAATCTGTTTTGGACTTTTAGCCTCTTATAAAGGTTTGGAGATGGCATATACATTTTTTGTTTTTCTTAATTTGCTAATTCAACATAAATTTTTAACATATCAGCATATCGCAAAAACAACTAATCGCTACTTCTGTCAAAGTGAACTGTATTGATAAACAAAGCTACTTTTTTTTTGAAGTTTTGTTTGTTTATTTTAGAGCAATGCCACATTAAGCTATCTGCTGTGTCCGGATATTAGCGTTGTAAGTCCATAAACTTATCGCTATCCCACCGGGAGACCCTTTTTTGAAGAACACATTGCTTTATAACGTAGGTTTGTTTAAGTTTCGTACTTCTAAACGATCAAACAAGACTTGTAATCTAGTCTCTTATTTTTTATTTTTTTTTTGCTGCCTATGACAGAACAAATAATTTCCACATCATTTATGGATTATTTAATATATCAAGAAAAAGCTTCAACGTGCCACGAGGGCGCTAAATACGTTGAATAATGTATAAAATCAAAATATTTTCAAACTTCTAAATTTGTACTTACAGCGCCTAGATCCCACACGCAAATTGTACTCGCCTCTCCACCTACGATTAACGTTCGGCCATCCGGAAGGAGCTTGCACGAGCGGATGTAATTGTCTCGTTGCTGGAAAGTTATAGAATATATACACAAAACAAAAACGATAAAAATAAGTTTAATGTAATTTTCATAATGCATCAATTACTTTAGCTAAATTAGCATTTTAGCTATTGAATTACCAGTTTATTAAGATAATAAAAACGTTCTGAGGCCGTAAATACCGTTTTAATAACAACAAAGACGTGCGCCAATCCACGAGGTAATACAGTTTCATACTTTAATGTGTAAACAATTCCTTTCATCCTTTAACTGAATGACGTACTAGTGAGAATTATGTCACTATTTAGAAAATACTTTAGTAGTTATAAATCCACCCCACTGCGTTAGAGAGTATAAAACATCTCCATTTAAGGTAATACAGTTTCATACTTTAGTGTGTAAACAATTCCTTTCATCCTTTAACTGAATGACGTACTAGTGAGAATTATGTCACTATTTAGAAAATACTTTAGTAGTTATAAATCCACCCCACTGCGTTAGAGAGTATAAAACATCTCCATTTAAACATTAAAACAGTCCAGTAAATTCATTCCTATGCAAGTTTTTTTTTTCCTTATGCCAATTTGTAATTTACGCTTTTAAAAATATCAACTTACCAAACAGTCAAGCTGGGACACTGGGGTTTTACTACCAGGTTGACTTATGTCCCACACCTTCACACAACCCTGCAAAGAATTTGGTAATAATCGACATTTTAACAGTTTGGTAGAAAATAAAACGGTGAAAATTTGATTATTCATTTTATTCACAACCACCCTAAAAACAACAACAACACTATGAAGCTGGGACTCTGGGGTTTTACTACCAGGTTGACTTATGTCCCACACCTTCACACAACCCTGCAAAGAATTTGATAATAATCGACATTTTAACAGTTTGGCAGAAAAGAAAACGGTGAAAAATTGATGATTCATTTTATTCACACACACCCCTCAAAACAACAACAACAACAACACTATGTTCTTACTCAATTTGTTTTTAATAAAATATTTTGTTTGTACAAATGAAGCTTTAAAGTTTTCTCTTCATAGGGAGGGCTAAAAACTGATATTTGTAAATCACGCCCTCCACCCCCACCCATCAAAGAAATAAAAAGAAGGATTTTCAGGGACCAAGTATTTCTTTCTGTCACTGATTTGACTGATCCAAGTCAGCTTGCAGCTTCCTTTATAATTGAATACATGTATATTTACTTCACATACGTGATAAATGTTAGTATATTAAATAAGCACGCAATGTGATTGCACCTCGGACCTAATCAAATATGAAATAACTCCAGATACGTCAGTATACTTTGATGACGTTTCTTTAATTTACAATTGCGTGCAAGTTTATCACGATGTTTTTTTGTTGTTGTTTTTCTTATCCTAGTACCGAATTTAAAAGTTCACACTCACCTTCCCACCAGTGTAGACGTACTTCGTAGGACTACTAATCGTCACCGCACAAACCACTTCACCATGGCTGAGGGTGTTAATCTGTCGGGCATGACGCGGTATTCCTGGACCAATCAGAGCGTCGGGAGGAAATGGGACGGGTTGCATCTGTCCATCAGCGCTCACGTGGAATGAATAAGCTCTGTTGAAAAGAAATTTCCATATAATTTATTGCATACATAGGAAATAAACTAGAATCAGTTAACGCATATTTTTGTTTATTTTAGAAAAAAAAAAATTGCAGCGTCTTCGCAACCTTTTCAATAAAAATACGTGCCAGTTAATAACCGGATTTCTATTTCATCAAATGACTGTATATGAGCCTGTTATTACCAGTGAAATTAAGTATTTTTCAGATGAAACAAATTCATTGTTAATACCCTACATGAATAAAACAAGGTTCCCTTTTGCAAGTGTATATTATTTTTTATGTAAAGAAATGGTTAAATATCCAAGTAAGTAAACAGACAGATACAGAGATAATGTAATCTATTCTGTAGAAGGAAAAAAGTATGAATAAAATTATTTAAACATTACTTACTGTTTGTCACCTAGAATAGATCCGGGTAAATAAATAAACATACAGTACTTAACAGCAAATGAAAAATAAATCAACAACAGAGAAATATTTTAGTAAAATTATCAAAAAATTACTTACTGTTTGTCACCAGAAATAGATCCAGGAAAATAAATAAACATACAGTACTTAACAGCAAATTAAAAAGAAATTAACAACAGAGAAATATTTTAATAAAATTATCAAAACATTACTTACTGTTTGTCACCCGAAATATATCCAGGAAATTAAATAAACATACGGTACTCAACAGCAAATTAAAAACAACAACAACAACAAAAAAAAACAACAAATATTAAATAAAATTATCAAAACATTACTTACTGTTTGTCACCCGAAATATATCCAGGTAAGTAAATAAACATACGGTACTCAACAGCAAATTAAAAACAACAACAACAAAAAAAACAAATATTTAATAAAATGATTAAAACATTACTTACTGTTTGTCACCTGAAATAGACCCAGGTAAGTAAATAAACATACGGTACTCAACAGCAAATTAAAAACAACAACAACAAAAAAAAAACAAATATTAAATAAAATGACTAAAACATTACTTAGTGTTTGTCACCTGAAATAGACCCAGGTAAGTAAATAAACATACTGTACTCAACAGCAAATTAAAAACAACAACAAAAAACAGATATATTAAATAAAATGATTAAAACATTACTTACGGTTTGCCACCTGAAATTGATCCAAATCCTGGGGGTCTGATGGCCGGATGAGATTCGTAGGCAACCTATAAGTAATTACAAACAGCGTTTTAAAATAATAATTGAAGACAATTGATTTTTCTTTACACGTGAAAATAACTATTTTAAATTAACACGATAGAAAGGATTAACATAAACACGTTACTAATCTGCGAATTTTCTAACCTATACCTGTAAGTATTTCATAGTTTAAATCACAATTATTTATCATAGCAAAACAATGACATTTTGCTACGTGTTTCGACTGCATGGGTTTGAATCATCATCATCATCATAATGCCTGATGATGATCCTGAGAAATTTGTTTGAAACATGTAGCAAGATATCTTTGTTTGGCAATAATTGTGGATTAAGAGGTGTATTAATTAAATGCCACAAAAGTAAACAAACTAACTCTTATAACTATTTTAACCAAGAGCTTACCACAGATCGAGGGTAGGAATTAAGAGCAGGAGATAAGCTATTATGCAGAGCCCCTTGTGAATAACCCGCATTAGAACTGAGGTCAGCTGCAATGGGAGGGTGAGATCCCGATGGTCCCCCTGGCAGCGGATAAGCATATGGTGCACCTGTGGGTGTATATATATATATATAATTAGAAAGAACAGCGAAGACATTTATTTTAATTATACAGCAGCTTCATAATAAGCTCTATTTTATCTTTACCATAAATCTCCATTATAAACTATTTTCGTATTAACTTTGTCTATTCTCCTTTGTATAACAGAGTTATTTATAATTTTACTCCTTATTCTAGGTTCCAGGAACTCCTTGTAATCAGTAAAGGTATAGTCGTTCAATACAAAGATGCCTTACAGGACACCAAGTTCACTAAATTATAGAGATATAAATTTAGTTAAAAATGGTTTGTTGGTATTGTTGTCTCAAAATATTGGATAGTTAGTACACATTTAGGTTGTGTTTTGCATAATTAAGAGAAATTTTAGACAATATTTAAGACCACTTTTGTTTTATTATTTCATGGTTTTACATTAGCAGTTGATCAAAACATACTCGTCCTACCAAGTGAGGGTGGTTTCGCCACACCTTTGAGGTTATTAGGACCAGGGTTGGTCATTCCAGAACTTGTTGGAGTCATTGATTTAGATACAGGAGTAGGCGGTTTGTCGTTCTAGATGAAAAAAAGGGAGAATCGTTGGTAACTTTACACAGTTATGGATGCTTCACAAAACCGATTTCAGTATTAAGTTTAAGCCTAAACGAAACTCCTATTTTTATAATTAAAAGTTATCATCCTGGAAAAGAAAACCAATTTTTTTTTTATCATGTTGACTTTCTGTCCATTGGGAAAAAAAAACACATGACACCGGACAATAAACCCACAAATTACATTTCCAATACATTCTTCGGTTAAAGATCAACATACCATATGTTCTTTATGCTTGGATGGAACAGGTGTTCCTCTACTGGAAGAGGATCCACTCCTGCTGGGAGGTCGTTCCCTCTTGACTGCCCGGTCAATTCCATTTTCTCGTGGGGAAGTTTGTCGATTTGGTGGTGGTGAGATAGGGTCCTGTGCAAAAATTCAATTTCAGAAAACGGCACTTTGACACAATTGTAATATGAACTTCAAAACGACATGCTGTCAAATATTGTACCTATTATTACTAACGTATTCTCTTCCTAATTTTCACTGTTTGCTTGATGCTTTCCTAAGAAAATTCGAAACTAAATAATATGCTCCTAAAAATAAGGAACTAACTAAAATGAATTAGTGTATGAATATGTAGTACCAAAGTAACAAGGACAATTTAAAGGAACGTTCTAGAAATACAACAAAACAGCGAAATGTTCACTACCGAGAAAAAATTATAAATGTGAAAGAAATTGAGCCGATTTAATTAAATACAACAATAAGATTTTAAATAAAATCAACACCAGAAGGTCCTAACCTCATTGGCGACATCCACAACAAGGTCTTGGTCGCTTTTCTCATCGTCACTGCCCTGTGGGATTGAAGAACAAAGTGCCAATAGCTAGTCTGTTTATACACACAGGGAGCACTTTGGATAAATTGGTAAGATGAAATCGTACCAGAATTAAATATCTATGAAGTTAGAACTTTCAAAGTGATCATAACTGACGTATCTTAACGGTATATGATTATCGTGTATAATAAGTCTACGATAACATTAGATAAATTTCTTTATTTGTTTTAACCCAAAGCTACACAATGGACAATCATCTGTGCTATGCTCATAGTGGGGAAATGAACTCCGGATTTTAACATTGTAAGTCTGTAAACTAACCGTTGACCCACTGGAGGTCATGTTAGATAAGAGGAACTTGTAGACTATGGTTTTTTTTTCTTGTTTGTATATAATTTATATGTCTGTATTGTTGTTGACCAGAGGGAGTTTTCACGTCACGTAAAGGGCTTGATCTAATGACTAGAACTTTTTGAGTCTGTTATAATGGTGGAATGTTTGTCGAGTTAGCTATCTTGTTAATCGGTTTGTCTCTTACTTGACTTACATTAATATTGAGCTTGTGTTTCATTGAAGTACTAGAGATACAGTATGCATAAGAAAATTAGCAAGTAAGTGAATGTTTAGCGTTATTTGTGAAACTAGATCTATTTTTAAATCGTGAAACAGTGTAAGCAGTGCTTAACGTGTGGTTGTAGGTATGTATATTGGTAAGAAAAATCATGGCAGCATGGTATACCAGTAAAAACTATATATATGTATGACTATACTGCTGTAAACACCCTAACCCAACTTCTATGGTTTCGCACGAAAAAACGTTTGGCTTTAGTTCTCTGCAACTACAGAACGCGTATGTTTAACCTCAGATCCCTGCCGTTATTCTCCGTTAACACCAAACTGCCCCACAACAATACGTGCATATCACATGATTGTGTAACACATTCACTAAAGAAGTTCTGCATCCTGCACATTTATTGATACACATCAATATACGTAGTGGTAAGCTTTGACGATGATGATCGTAGGCCTATGAAGGTTATTCCACCCTCCTAATGTTTCATAAGTAACATAATACAATAAATTATAACATAAATAAAACTAAACGACGTTTCCGATCGTTTCGCGTAATACTGCAATGGGGCGCGTGGGGCTTCTAGCAGTTAACTCATAGAAGTTCTCAAAGATTACCACGCAAGCCCTTTTAACAGGTGGATTTTAAAAATCCAGCTCATTCCGATGAAACAAAGTTAAAATTATAGCAGCGGGGAAGGTTTTTAAATCATTATTTACGAGGTATAAAATTCCACCAATTTCTTGTTTGTGAGCATTGTTGTAATACATTTTACGTTTACAGAACATTAAACTATTGTTTTATAATTCAAACTAAAGAAAACAGTCTAGAAAATTATCTTCTTGCATAAAAGTCGACATAATTTATTTTCAACGTATTGTTTTGACGAAACTAGTAAATGCAGGAAAGCGAACTCAGAGGAATATGGCACCATTTTTTGTTTGTTTTTTCAACAAGTTCTAAGAGTTTCAAGAAACTGACAACCATCCACAATAAAGATATTGAGTCCTGACACTCGGGTCGCTTGGACAAGAATAGTTTGTTTGTTTTGTATGTTCGCGAGGACTTACACGAGGTTTAACTGTGCTTGACGTCCCTAACTCTGTACTGATAGACTGGAGGGAAGAAAGACAATCAACAGCAACCATCGTTGACTCTTGCACCATTCCAACCAAATAGTGTGATTTACTCTAACTATAACTCAAAAGCGCGCTGCGTAATTTGAAAGCAACGGAAAGCGAGCCATGAACTTTGGAATTTACAGTCCGGCGGGTTAGCCAATAGCCCAGGCCCAACCCCAAAAAGAAAAACAATAAAATAACGCTAAGATAAACGACGGAAATGGGCGAACGTCCGTTACAATCCCATTCTAACCAGTGACGTAAACTTTAAAAGAGTTATCGTTCTAACACGTGGAAATCAAGGAATACGTAACTGAAAGCAGTTAAGAAAATATTAATTCAAATAAGAATCAGATTTATGTTGTGGCTCATGAGAATTCCTTTACGTCTGAACTCATGTCACAATTCTTAAACTTACACTCCGATCTCAAAGCTAAAGGAGTGGAAATCCCAGGAGCAGATAAATAGAGTTGAATCTTCTAGATTCCACAGTTACTAAAGGCAGGCCGTAAGATTGTTATCGAACAACTTAATGTTGTCGGATAATTTAATGTAAACATGACCTTAGCCTCACTTGCAGATTTTTTTTTTCTTTGTAAAACTTCAAACTCAGATCTCTACGACTAAAATCAAAGCGAGACATACGTGATCCGGCTTTTCCTCTCGTCTCCGTTTTTTGTCTAGGTCTACATCTGGTGAACGACTTCTCAGTTTGTCCCGTTCGTGGGGAGAGATAGAATTACGCTAGAACACCATGAAATTACGAATATTAGACAAACTACTAAAACCTTACAATAGAATCAATCTAAAAACATAATGAACATCAAAATAAACTTAGGAATTATAAGAGTTGTGAAATAATAAATTTTGTACATAATATTTACACATTATGTATAATTAGAAGCAAAAAATAATATTTAACTTATAAAAAGCTGAATTAAAATACAAAGTATATTTCTTTGAACTAAAATTCTTTATTTGGTTCGTAAAGCAGAACCTTACAACAACACTGGTATTCCTTTTCGACTAAAGTGATTTATACCCTGAAAAAAAACCCAAACATAACTGTTGATATTCAAAAAATGTTTGCACGATACGAAGTTTGAGAAGAAATTATTTCGAGGAAGGGTTGTGATTATATACAATATTACAGTATGTAATGTAGCATTCTTATGCTGTACTGTAGCACTCTTAATATTATTGTGGTATTCTTATGCTGTACTGTAGCACTCTTAATATTATTGTGGTATTCTTATGCTGTACTGTAGCACTCTTAATATTATTGTGGTATTCTTATGCTGTACTGCAGCACTCTTAATATTATTGTGGTATTCTTATGCTGTACTG
>NW_013669965.1:67430-81748 GCF_000517525.1 Limulus polyphemus
CTCTTATGCTGAACTGTAACACTCTTAATATTATTGTGGTATTCTTATGCTGTACTGCAGCACTCTTAATATTATTGTGGTATTCTTATGCTGTACTGCAGCACTCTTAATATTATTGTGGTATTCTTATGCTGTACTGCAGCACTCTTAATATTATTGTGGTATTCTTATGCTGTACTGTAGCACTCTTAATATTATTGTGGTATTCTTATGCTGTACTGTAGCACTCTTATGAAATACTGCATTGCGGTACTCTTATGCTGAACTGTAGTACTCTTATGATGTACTATGGTACTTTTATGCGGTACTGTGGTGGTCTAATGTTGTACTGTGGTATTCTTATGATGTAATGTGGTATTCTTATGGTGTTCTGTAGTATAAAGGACTAAAAGTTGCAGATGCGAAAAAAAAAGAGAGGTTTTATTTTATATTATCATCATCATCATTTTTAGCAATTTCCTAGAAGTGGGTGCATCGGGACGTGTGCACATATATAGTTTACATTATCGTTCAAATAGATACAAGTTGTTTCTACTTGTCTATAACCAGATATTTCATTAAGTCCTCTGAACGTTTGTTTCTTGAATGTATGGAATGTGCTCTAAACAACAACAACAATATTCGTATACTTTTAACAGACCGTTTAGTTTATGTATACATTTTCTTGCACGACGATTTCAACACTCGTATTGTTAAAGATTGGAAAGTATGAACGTAAAGACTTCTTTTGGCAACCAAAACTTGATTATCTTCACTTTTCCATTGAACTGCATCATTTATAAATATTTTTAAATAAAAATGTTTCATTATTTTTTTACCTAACAAGTTTTGATCATCGTAGTCAATCACAAGTTTTTTTTTTTAAATAAAGTATATAATTTAATATTGATTATTTTATATTTCAGAGTTTATATGATCATTTATCTTACACAGAATGAAACAATATATATCACTTATATTTGTTTTTGTATCAAGTTTCAACGCATTTACATATAGGATACTCTCCAAAAGGTCTGAATTATTCTAAAAGCAAAAAAAAAAAAACAATCCTAGCCATTACAACGTTCAAGTTGTCGTACTGTATGTTAAAGATGTTATCGGGAATATAAATAGGATAAGTTGAACACTTAAAAACAAAAACGATATTGTACACCAGCCTTATATAATCACATTTCATTGAAATAGTTTATTCTCAAACTACATATCGTGCAAACATGTTTTGAAGATTAAAAACAGTTATCGGATATGCGTTCTTTCAAGCTATATATCACTTAGGGCGAATGCGGCGTTTTCCTCGGAAAAAAAAAAGGGTGGGGTGGGGGAGAAACAGCATGCACTAGACACATATCTTTAATAACAATGGGCGTGATGATAGCTGTTATAAATGGACTCATAGCTGTTATTATGGTGATTTTTTTTCCCCAACAACTGGATGGTAGTGGTTAACCCGATTTCACGACGCCCAAATCATCTGGTAAACAACCATGACTTACTTCTTCCATGGTGTTACCATAGGAACAAAGTGCAGGAGAAGGTTGGGGGGGGGGGGGGGAGTAGCGCTATTCATCACTCCAGACCACTGAAAATTACTCCTTCTTCCTTGCCGTGCTGCAACTCCAGAGAGCCAGTGTTACGCCACATTAATACGTTCTGTACTGATGTACGTGTTTTCCGGCCGGCTATCTTGCCGGAACTACGCTATGTCTTCCGGTAAAAGAATCCACCAACTCTGTCAAATGAGTGACATCTGTTCCTTTCCTTTCCTTTAGACTCAACTAACCGTGAGGACATGGAGGAGGGAAGAATTATCTACTATTCAGTGAATGCACATTGCCTCAGGAACCTTATACTTGTGTATAAGCATCGAGTGTTTGAGGATTCTGTGGTTAAGTCTTTACTGCAATAATCAAAATGAAGCCTTGCACGTGCTTTCTACATACGTCACGCGCTTCCGTCATTAGAATTCAACCGTAAGACCCACTTCCAAGTCGTTAGGGGGGGGGTGTTGATTTCACCGTGTATTTCGTTACAACTAATTATTCTGGAATTAATACGTACTCTAACGATAACAACTTCTAACAATGTTATTGATATTTTATTTTGTGAGAAGATAAATGTTAGTTTGAAATGGTACGAACTGTCACACACATAAGTACAGAGGGATTAAAAATGTCGAATGTTAAGTGGAATTTTTAAACTAAGACTCTGTGTCGCCAAGATTAAAGAACAGTATTTCAGTGAATGAAGTTCGTTCAAAATACCATAGATTACAAATCACAAAGTTGGTTGTTAAAGGAAAAAAAACTTCTATTTTTATTTATTAATAAAAGTAAAAAAAAAAGAAAGAAAATCCTATAGTACATTTTATTGTGTTTATAATATAGACAGAATGTTGTTATTTGTATTACTTTTATATTGAATTGAAGAGTTTCAAAACAACAAGTTTCATTACTTCGGGTTATGTTCATCAATCCATTTACAAAAGATTTCATTTGCTCAAAAAATATATCACGTTCGATCTCAAAAACTTCTCGTAAGCATTAGAACACCTTGAGGTAAGTGTTAAAATGGTAAAAAAAAACCACTATAAAACTGACAAATTTTGTTTCCATAGCTTTCCTAATGTTTCCCCAGTCATCTTGTAATTGGTTATATCCTGTTAAATATTAACATATCTGGACAGTAAAGGTGTTTTTAGGCGTTTTTACCCACAAGTCTTTTCAGTTATAATACTACAAAAGTTTAGGAATTGGGGGAGCAAACGAATAATACTGTTTAACTATTGATTTGCTATGTTTCAGTCACACTTTCATTTTTAGCTTTTTCGGCAGTTCTTTGGTTTCTTCTACGTCTCCTAATGGTTTGTAAAAACGACAAGGTCACACTCCAATAAGGAGCAATCCTTAAAGCAAGCGGTGCGAAGGTAGAAATCAATAAGGTAGCGATAAGCAAACTGTTCTTTACATTTATCAGTGGTGTGGCTGGTGGAAAACGACAAAATTATTTCCCCCCGCGATGTCTGTTCAAATAGAGGATGGAAAAAGCTGAGCAGGAGAATGATGGATGATGTAGTGAAAATGGATTTTTTTTTCTTGATTGTGGTGGGGTAAAGAAGGCACAAACGACGCTACTGCTTGATAACTACACATTGTAATCCTTTGGATAGATCTGTTCAAACCCCAGTAATGAACAGCACTTTTAGTTGCCAAGAGGCTTACAGCTCTTATTTACAACTAATGGAAAAACAGCAAAATTGGAAATTGTTGAAGCGGAAGATTGTGATGAGGAAACACTGGCAAGCGGTTTAATTTTTTTAATATAAAAAAAAGATACACCATCGTACTAAATCAAAGGATTAAAAAAAAATGTTTATGTCAATCTCATAAAAGCATTACAAAATATTCTGGTATTATTGAGTTAATTTTAAGGAAACAAACAATGAATAGACGAAGAAATGTAAAACAAAAAGCATTGTTCGTGTGAACCTTTAAATAAAAAAATTATTGGATTGGTACAAAAAACGTAGTTATAAGTTTAGAACAAAAGAGGGTATTGTAACACTGTAAACTCAAGTAATTGATTTCAGAAAAAAAAAAGATCGTTACTACTGGCGATACTGTTAACATTACATTTTTTAAAACTTCACTTTAGAACACGTACGAGCTCACAGCAAGATAATACAGCTAACAAGATATTAGACAGAGTTATTGCTGACTATTCACGAGCCCCAGTAAACATGTGGGCTTATAACGATAAAATTCGAAGTTCAATCCCTGCGGTAGGCACAGCGCAAGTAGCCAGCCCATTGTGAATGTTTTCGCTAAAACAAAACAAACAGTGTATTCACAAATAATAAAAAAATATTTGATTGTACCCTTGACAAAACTGCATACAAATAACAACTTCATGAAATAAAACTCTTAATTTAAAATACAATTCCATACGTACACAATTTTTAAACAATATTGGCTGGGATGTTAGTCTGTATTTATTTATTGCAAATTTATTGCTGCACAAACTGATCAAGGTGAATCCGCTTTAAATATCTTACTATGACATAAATTTCACGATAGTTGTGGTAATATGACATTAGCTTCATGACACTTTATTTTGTTTAGGTAAGAATAGCATTAATTTATGTTTCACTCTCTGGGCCCCTATTTAAAGTAATACGATGTTACCTTACTTGCTTTTTCAACCGAGATCTGTATTGTGCTTTAGGCCTATTTTTTCCCCCCTAGCATCAAAACCGTCTCTATGGCGGGAAAACGAACGTGAATTCTAGCTAATTTCCTGTGGCTGTTCGTGGTTTCTCCCCGTGTTTGTATCAAAAGCTTCCTTATGTTGCCAACATTTACATGAAATGGTCATTTGTCACGGTGCTAGTAGAGTGGTTGTCCAGTTTGTTGGTAGGACAACCCCCCACCCTTCTCCCACTGATAACATCAAACACCTGAACACCTGTCGGCTCAAAGAAACTATTTCCCGTTGGCTCGTCCAAAGAATTTTTTTTATAACTTTCAAGCACGAGAAGAATGAGAGTGCCCGCCTGCAACTAGCAAGCCAAGTGAAACTAATGAGCGCCTGCCGTGAAAAACTGTTGATCATGGGCTCCCTACACCTGAAATTTAACCCGCAGCAACCACATCAAGAGGCCTGCTAGGGTGGAGATGAAGGTGATATAGATCAGAACATAACTGGGGCGCGTATTAGTAGGCCTAGCCAACTCACTTTGGTTTCATGTATACAGCTAATGTAAGGGACGAACCCTGACATTATTATTAGGCGTGTTCAACAACATAATTCCAGTCTCGTGTTATCCATGATAACACATAATAGCAGAAACAAATGTATATAAACAATATTTCGTGGGAATTCTAAGCGGAATAAACTAACTAAAGCTGGGATTTTAACAGACTTCCCACGACTTTGCTCATAATACATAGTGAGCGATATTTCGCGCTCTTTGTAGAGGTCTTCGATCGGCAACGTCGTTCATCATAAATTCCAAGGCACCTTACATATTAAAAGCTATCATGACACCTAAATAATCTAGTTGGGTTGATGACACACCCTTACTGCATTAAAGATTATTGCAACCCTGATATTTAAAACCCGATGATACTACAACGCCATCGTAATGAAGATATACATGCACATTTCATTATATGATCACAAAGTCCATTTACTCAAAATTTCATCAATCTTAAAATTGATTTCTTAAAACCGAAGAAAGATCATACTCCATGACAGTTGCTGGTATGCAGGAAAATCGTTTACATACAACAATACCAGTAGTTATTGTTCTATCTAGCGAGATTCTTCTAACATAAATGACCTACTCAACTAACACTGAACGTGTGTTTGTTTACTGCTCTGAACCTTATTCCGTATCGTTCAGTATTTAGAAATGTCTTAGAAATAATTGGTAATAAACAGACGTATATTTAAACATTCTGTGTACGATTAAGAAAAGGTTGAGTTGGTAATATGTTTTAATGCACTGTGGCTACCGCAGAGATATATATTCTCGAATTGTAGTGTTAGTCAGGCTTATCGCTGAACCACCAAGAGCAAAAGATAAAGCGGTTATTTTTAAAGATAATCACCGCAAGCTTTTTAAACACCTTTTTCAAAATTGTTTGTCCCAATAAATGCAATAACTTGTTAAATCCATTTTTAAAAGCGTTGGTAACAAGAATTTCACTAGTTGTATTTTTTTTTGTAAGTATCTACAAAAATAAAACTTTCTATATCACAGCTTATCTTATTGTTACCACACATTTCGTTGTTTTTTGTTGTTGTTTAATTTATGAGTGTATATATATTTTTTAGGCTAATAGTCTTATGAAAGTTTTAAAAGGCTTCATCAAACTTCACACCATGGGAGTGTATTGCAGTATATAATTTATATATATATATATATATACCCACATATACCAATCAGTCCAAGCTTTTGTTTCCCACACTTTATTGTTTGTTTGTTTTGAGTTTCGCTCAAAACTACACGAGGGCTATCTGCGCTAGCCGTCCCTAATTTAGCAGTGTAAGACTAGAGGGAAGGCAGCTAGTCATCACCACCCACCGCCAACTCTTGGGCTACTCTTTTACTAACGAATAGTGGGATTGACAGTCATATTATACGCTCCCACGGCTGAAAGGGCGAGCATGTTTGGTGTGACGGGGATTCGAACCCGCGACCCGCAAATTGCGAGCCGAGCCCCTAACCACCTGGCCATGCCAGGCTCCCACACTTCATACCGACTTGTGAAAAGAAATTGAAAATCAGAGAAAATATGAACAAAAATGTATAATTACGTGAAAAAACAACACTAAAAACATATATATATATATACTTTATCTAAACTTTAGAGCCTTTAAAATATATATATATATACCTGAGAAGAAAAATTAAATTGTTATAATCTTCATATTAGCGAGAGAAAAAAGCGAATAAAATGATGCAACATATTTACCTGCCTATCTTCGTTCATAGCTGCTAATTAGGTGACAGTCACGATGATATACATTCCACATTCAAAATACAGCCATTGAAAGAAACATCCAAGAAATGGTATCGGGTAAAAAAGATACTCATTAGTAAAGAATTTAAGAAACAAAACATAAAATTTATTATACAACATAGTTAAATATATGTAAATCGTGCGGTGTAATTGCATTCAATTAATTCGAAAACTCTTAAGTTAAGTTTTGTGGTAATCTCCTCAGACACACACCTGATGAATTTTTAATCAGTAGATGTTTGCTGATAAGAAAGATGACTGTCAATAACCGGCTTGAAAGCTGATAATAAAAACAAACTGTGAAAAACTGTCAACGAAAAGCACTTGAATCATTCCATATTTTCATACTTTGTCGTTGTTTCTTTCCCTCAACGATTATACGAATGTACAGAAAAGGTTATCTAAATATATACCAAAAACTAATTGCATAATATAATTTACTTTGCAAAAATATTACGCTTCACATACATTATTATTCAATGTAAAGTCTATGGCCAGGAAAATTACATACATTCATTTTCTAACATCAAAATTGGAAAATTGTATTAGTAATGTGCAAAATAACAACCGGTGATTGAGCTTTTGATAGAAAGTAAAACAGGTTTTAAACAAACAATGAAACTCATTAATTTCTAAGAAATTTAATTCGGCAGAAGAAAATATCAGTATTACATGCTTTAAAAACTTAAAAAAGCCACCTAAATGAGTCCTCATTATATTATTAAACATTAAGATAATGTTAACTCTACTGCCATTCTGTAATTTCTCGCTGTTCGCGGCCAATTATACTTAACGTGTTCATTGTAATTAAACAACCTATATGAATACACGCAGAGGATGAGAGAACGGGATTTCCGTGGCGACGGCTGTTCGTATATGACAAGCTAGCCGAGAACAGCGATTAGCTACAGAGCCCGTTAATAACTTGTAAAAGGGTGTATGTCAGGCGGCGGGACGGCGGAGTTCTTCGTCTGCTGAACGTTAATTGTCTACTGTTAATTTATGGTGTAATCTAATAACTGCGGTGAAATTTCTCTCCCGAGAGCTTCGGTCGGATCATTCCTCTTTCATAAAATCCAATCAAACCATCTACAAGGGCTGCCTGCTTACATACCTTCTCTGGCCTCGCTGAAAAGCGCGCCACGTAGTATATGTTGAGATAATATGGCTTCGCGCCAAATGGGTACTTGTATAACGGCTGACAATTACGCGCTCGTACACATTCAGCAGTTTTCGACTATTAAAAAAATCCCTACAGAAAAGCATGTTAACATCGAAAAAAAGCTAATGCGAAGAATACGGAGAAAATAAATGAGATTTAAAAACTGATTTTAATAGTTAATTATAAAACATATTATGAACAGTAAAAAATATCGTAATCAAGGAGACTCCGTAATGTATTCTAAAGAAGATACTCATTCAAAGCCTTGCAAAAGTATACTAACAATTTGTTTATCTTATATACCGAAAAGATCAAATTAACTGTCCGTTTTTGATAAATCATGCTACGCTGATTACACATCAAAGTAAAAATTATGAATTAATAACTAAATAATAAATCATATTCTATGTGTAAAATTTTATGAGACAAATAGTTGTCTCCTTTCAGTGTATTAAATATTTATTAATGGACGAATCTTATTTTCCAGATACATCATTCATTTGCATAGTTTTGTTGTTTTCTTTTCGCTCATATAATTTTTAATATATCTATCTCGTTTAATGTTCTTTTTTTTTCAGAGTTAATAATTATTTCTTGTCATAGCTTTGAATACTTGTAAATTATGCGTTTACTGGTCGCTACAAAAATAATTATAAATACGAACACATATTTAATACATCTTAATTTATCTCAGTCTACTAAATACATGTTAAAAAATATGCGAGTTACATTTTTTTTTTTTAATAATCAATAATCGATTCTCTAACCTTTTTCGGTAGAGTAAAAATGTTTCTTTTTATCTATTTAATTACACCAACAAAACGAAAAATCTGTTCTAACCAGAACGAAAAGAAGAAAAATAAAATACTAATTTTAAACACGTACAGTTGGTACGTTTGTCATCTCGATGATCCTTGAGTGCAGATGAAGAGCCAGAAGTGCTGCTAGAGAGGTGAGAAGTGGGGGCGCCACCTGCCAAGGACCCTGATAAAGCCAATAGCCCAGCGGCGCTGCTTGGTGGCATTGTCGGTGGCTGTAAACCTGCTAATGCTGCGTGAGGCATCATGGGAATAGGCGGGGCATGGGCGTGAGGTGGCAGCTGCTGAGCGTGCATTTGTTGCTGTGAGGAGGGAAAAATAAAAAAATTAATAACTTTCCAGTACGCTTAAAGTAACTGAATAAATATTACATGAGAAACATTCGATTAATCACACATACAAAAAAGTTTGAAATGGTGTTACAAGTTTAGTGTATAGATGTGTGTGTGTGTGTGTATATATATATCATTTTGTTGCAAGGAACACGCAACGAGTCTTTTTGCGTGTTTTGATGTAAGGGAGGGGTAATTACTGTAATAGCACGAGATTAATGAAAACATTGTGATTTACAAAATGAAAAATGGTGTTGTTAGTTTTCGAAAGGAGTTATTACACTGAAAGAAGATAGAAACTTCTCATAAAAAGTTTCTTTGTTGTTGTTTTTTTTTCATAAGTTTCCTATTGCATCTTTCACTACGACATTGTCTTCGACGACACCCCAACAATAATCACCTACTTTTATGGGACAATCTGCAGCCAGACAATGGTTTCTACCAAGATAGAATTACCTTGGTTCTACAAGAGATACAAGAGCTAAGCCTAAATAGTTTTACGCTCCTGGTAACTGGCAGAAGAAAATGAATATGTGTAATCATGCATCAAAATTTATTACAGTATTTTTTACTTTATGGGAAAATTACTAAAGCTATTTGCCACAGTCCCAAAATTTGAACTACTGACCAAAGCGAAGGCATCCAGTCAACAGCACCTTACCACTCTTAATAATGCACCCACAGCTTAAAGTGCAAGGAATATATCGTGGTATCGCATAGATTCTAACCTGGCTAGTCTGTTCCAAAATCCAGAGCTGTACTATATGGCCAATCCGTGCATAGTTGATTACGACGGGGGAGATCCCTTTAAACAAATTCTTATATAAAACTAAAAAAAAATCCACATTATGGATGCTAAACCAATAAGAAGGACATGAACTCTTGTAAGTATTTTTTTTTGTCCAGAAACCAGGATATTCCCCGTTGCATGATTTTTGTAGTATTACGGTACGAAGGTTTTCCCATTATATATATATATAAATACATACGAGTGTGAATTTTCAATGGCCTAGATTTACGCTGTAATACACAACAACAACTAAAAACTTTTTGATTTATCTATTTAGGCGTATCTGAATCCGAACCGATTCTCGCGACTTGTTTCCTAACTATACTGAAAAGTTTCCTTGATTCATTTGTACGACCTTCCTCTAGCGATTTCACTACATTGTTTTATAATGTTCTACAGTCTATATACTTTAAGCAGAATTTACTTAATTAAAATTCTTATTCCAGCTGAATACACTATTCGACACTCGTTGAAAACAATTTTCGAAAGAAGTAAGTAACCATCATGAAACTTTGACGCTAATTTTATAATGGCCCTTCTTAATTGTGGTATTTTAATTTTTTTTTTCTATATCAGTTAACGATTTAATTGGCAGCCATGTTTGTAATTAATTCGTCTCAGCCTACACAATTTAAACGATCAAAATTTTATAGTTTCCGAAGCTAACCTAGCGATAAAAAAATGTCGTGCATAATATACACGTTTCAGGGGGCTTTAAGATTACACTAACAAGGCAATTCTTTTTAGAAGTATACTCGTTAAAAAAATACGAATGCAGTGCTTAAATATATTGTTCAGTGAAATGACACATAACGAAGTAAAAAAAACGAATTTATCACTCTTCTCTCGACAGTAGTCCAGTTCAAAATGACTTCACGTGACAAGAGTAGCACGCGGAGCAGGAGTTTCACACGTCAAATACACTCTGCTTATTGTATACAGCGGGTGTATGTGTAACTTAACCAACTGTGTGTAAACGTTGGTCTATAAGCAGCGCCTCGCCTGCCCTTTTTTAACACAACGGGGATGTTTACAGAAAACCGAGAGCTTCCTTAAGGTTTATAAGTACATTTCCGTGAGGAATATATATATATATATAGGCAGAGCTCGTGAATTGCCCTGCATGTGTACATTCACGCACTTGCGCACTGTACAAGGGGTGCAGATGGAGTAGTCCTAAGTTAGCACTGGATATAACAGACATAGCGTGGTTGACATATTGGTATTACACTCTTCTTTACTTCACTCATAAATTCTCATTTAGAATTAGCGCAGTATTTCGCATTCTATGCTATTTCTTAGTACCGCATCTAAAGAATTCTTAGCGAACCACTAATTGGACAAGCGGTTTGAGGGCCGGGCCTCTTAAATCCCCAGCGGGGTTCAGGGGGCAATTCAAATGTTGTGATTTCTATTCCAACTGAAGAGAAAAAGTTCTCTAGGTCTGCAGAAAATGTAAAGTTATTTTAACTTTTCGAAGTGTTTCGAAATAAATATAAACGAAACCTCTAAATGCAAATAATATGACAAACTAATCGCATTTCAAGACCACTGCTCTTTCTTATCACAAAAGTGGTAACTGGCCAATGAATCATAGAGGTAACTCCTTACTAATATAATACACCCACCAATCACGACGTTAAAACGATGGCAAAACTTTGGTTTGTTTTGAATTTCGCGCAAAAGCTACACGAGGACTATCTGCGCTAGCCGTCCCTAATTTAGCAGTGTAAGACTAGAAGTAAGGCAATTAATCATCATCACCCACCGCCAACACTTGGGCTACTCTTTTACTAACGAATAGTGGGATTGGCCGTAATATTATAAAGCTCCCACGGCTGAAAGGGCGAGCATGTTTATTGGGACGAGGATTCGAACCCACGATCCGCAGATTGGGAGTTGAGCGCCCTAACCACCTGGCCATGCCAGGCCACATATAAATGATGCAAACAGTACGAGTTCACATATACCTCGTTAAAGTAGGTTTAAGACCCCACACAATCTGATTATTATTACTAGAACCTTAACTAAGTTTATCATTATTACACCAGCGTACAACCCGTCAAAAATGACGGGGCAAGTACTACCATCCACACTCCATAGTATACCCTAGCATCTCATTTCACAGTTAACTGAAATGAATAAATTTTGCGAAATCAAGTTTGAACCAACAATGAGGCAAAAAGGTGCAGTCGAGGAAGTCAAACGTCGGTAAATTCCTCTGTGACCCAATCAAAATTAAGATCATTCTTGAAATAAACTCGTGGCGTATTCATAGAATAATTATTGGTAAAAATGATTTAGATTAACAACTTCTAATACATAGAAAACAAAGTGCGTAACACTACGTTCCAACAATGACTTTCACGTCATGTTGCTTAGCAACAAAAGTATAACCTAATATTCTTGTTAGTCTATGTACTGAAAGTATGAAATGAAATGTATATACAACAAAACTGGAAAAATATGTGTTGATTTCTTAATTTAGAGTCTTCGTTGATTAAAATTTTGTTATTAAAAACGTTGGTGATATAACAGAAAATAGCTTCATTCAGAAACGATTTAAATTTAAAATTGAATCGGTATTTTTACTTTCATGATAAATTTCATGCACTTGGCTCTAGGCTAGGTCATCCCACACTACGTTATTACTTTAGGCTTATTATACCAACACTCACTACACTTATAAGGTTTCACGGCACAAACACCCCTCACGTCCCCCTTGTACCCCATCACTGAAATCGTAATGGGCAGACAGTAATCGAACTGTTCTATCTGGATAAATGCATTTTGGCTTTTATAACTCCTCCTATTTCGAGAAATCAAGCGTGACGTGACACACACTGGCATTTATATAGGTTAGATAAACGTCCAGGAAGATTATTGTTAATGTATACTAAGAAAGGCTTGGTTTGTTTTGAAAATTGCAGGGAGCTACTAAGAAGGGATGACAAATATTATAGATTAAGCTTTTCGATTTATAGAAGTGAGAAAAGGTCATTCCCTCACTTTTTTTTTCACTATGTCGGGAATTATAACTAAATATTAAATTACTTTTCTCGATATTTTGGGTATGATAATCTTATATTAAATTATTATCATTTGTTTATTTTGGAAGTGATAACCGCATGATAAATCATTTTCCTTCTAATATAAGGAATTAAAACCGTATGTTAAATTATCTTTCTGTTTATTTTGAGAGTAATAATCAAATGTTAAATTACCTTTTTAATTATTTTGGGAATTATAACCGTTCATTTTGGGACTGAAAATCATATGTAAAAGAAAGTCAGTGTGCGGTTATTCATTCCGGTTACGCCAACAAGTCAGGTATAAAATATCATAAAGGGGAATTATACGTCGTTCAGAGTCAACGTTATTTTGGTATGTGATGCAATCTTTTTAAAAACTAGGGTTAGATATCAAAATTCGTTGTGATCCTTGTTTATTGCAGAAAAAGTTGGTGTTTTTCTGGACCGAATAACTGAATTATCGAAGCTCTCTTAAGCCTTGAGGTCGCTTAAATCATCGACGACCAAACTCAGTATATGTATTATTACAAAATTTGGATCATAAACAAATAATACTTTTATGACAAACTAAGCACATAAAATACACAACAAAATATAGAGTGAGTTTTGTAACTAACAAAACACAATTTTGGAAGTTGATGCACAAACACAACTCTTGACATATCAGAGAAATGGTTAAACAAGTACAGCAACATAAAATCCAAAGAGTTTGTTCATTCAGGCGTGTTAAGTAAGTGTTACTATCCAAACTTTGTAACTAACCATATGCTGACTTTTTGAACATCTTAATCTAAAACGTAGCTCTTGTCGTACCAAAAACCTGAAATACTCCACCTATAAATAACTGGAACAGTTATATGACAAATAGGTATAAGGATCATGATGAAATATATGAAGTATTCTGCTAACATTAACAGCAGACGTCTTATAATATGTTATCATTTTTATACTGTTCAAGAAATTACATCATTCTTTTTTACACTATTATATATAATATATTTAGGCCTTCGTGAAATCGACGACAGTTCCCATGGAGATTGGTGATTTAACTGTATAAAGAAACGTGAAGAATAATTGAGTTACGAATCTATTCACATACGTTTCACGCCATACTACAATCAAAGTTCATAGAATTTGCTAACTCTACGAAAAGTTATATGTTACTATAAAATTCTTTGTAAGAGGGTGTACATCTTATTGTTTTTCCCTTATCTTTCAGAACATTGCGTACCAAGAGTTCTGAAATTAAATCACTTTTGACAGCAACTGCGCCTTGATTTCTCTCCTAACGTCAGCTTCTTAATTTTCGAGAAAAATTTAATTTTAATGCGACTCGGTAGGTAGAATACTTTGCACTCTTTTTTTTTAATAAAGAAAAGAAATCCAATCACTACCGCCATTCTAAATGATATGGTAATGAAAGCAAGGGTGGAGGCTGACTATTCTATAATCGATTTTGCAATCAAATACGATTTAGATCAACATTATTACGGGTAAGGAGTTAGATATATTAAATCCCAGAAGAAAAAAAAAGGGAATTGGATCAGACACATCACTAACTCGCTCTCTTTCTCATTCGTTTCTTTTTTCCTTCTTTCGCTCTCTCTCTCTCTCGCTCTTTCTAGTGATTTTTTTTGCTCTCTCTCTCTCGCTCTTTCTA
>NW_013669965.1:82203-90101 GCF_000517525.1 Limulus polyphemus
TCCTTCTTTCGCTCTCTCTCTCTCTCGCTCTTTCTAGTGATTTTTTTTGCTCTCTCTCTCTCGCCACCACGTTTAACGTGCAAATGGTTAGCATGCATCTCAACATGAGTCACGTGCAACACGGCTAAAAAAAAATGCAGGTATTAAATTAATTCACCTTGCCGGAGTTTCTCTTCTCGGGTTGCAGCAAGCTCTGAAAAATGAGAAAGCCGTTGAGGACAAGCTACAGGGAGCACTCGTACTATACACAGAAAATCTAATCTATTCTACAGACGTTTTGAAAACATGTATGTTAAACATGCTGTTTTACACAAATTAAATACACACTGAACTACTGTTTAGAAAGTAAGAAAAGGATAAAAAAAAAGAGGGAAAAAGTAAAGCGACATTTTCAAGACCAGTCTTTCTACAATGCAAAAAAGTTTAGTAAACGCGTTAGAAGACAAAGCACAGAACACTAAATCCTAAAAAAAACACAAAAAACACGCAAGTTTATGTAGTTACTAAACATCTTCGAGGGCTATCGACGATTAGGTGAAATATCAAATAATAAAAACTCGAAAGATCAAGCAGTTATAATTCGTAAGTCAAATAAGATTTCCAAACATTTTCAACTTTTTACCACACATACCAGAAAATGGCATATTACAGGAAAAACGCGGAACTTATCAAGAAAACGATCCAGATAACCTATAATTGCGCATATGTTCTCTCTTTTTTTCGTAAAATTACTTATCACTCCATGCTAATGAAAAGCAGTACAATTATTTCTCCAATAACGTTGCAGTAAATCAAATCAAATGACCTGTTTAATAACCTCCGGGCAATTTCAAGCCATTTTGAACATTATTTAAAAACATTTAAATTAGCCTCAGATTTATAAAATATGCATATCCCCCCCCCCTATCTTCTGTTGCAACCATGTGGATATTTCTTACAAAAATGCTGTGGTAAATATTAAAAAAATAATGATAAAACTAGCAAAAATTAAAACAAGTACGTAACTAACAAAAACCATAAAAATATTTAATTTTTCCAAAATACGGCATTACAAGAGTAACAAAACATAAAATATTACTGATTAATTAGTTAAAAATAATTCAGTCATTAATACCACGATTGTCAACTTCATTTTAATTATAGCACGCATAAAAAAGAGCTCCAAAAGATTGAGGTGGGAGGGGGAAAGAAGAATATCAACAAAATTGTTATAAACACGATTTACTATCACTCTTGATAATTTGTGTTTAAGGTCCTACATAAGATGCTACATATTAAATATTAGGTACAGGGTTATCATCAGGAGAGGAAAAAGTCACTGTTTGTTACTAAGCGCAAAGCTACACAGTGTGTTATCTGTGCTGTGCCCACCTAAACGCGATTTTTAGCATTGCAAGCCCTTAGACTAGTGGTTCCCAACGTTTTTTGGCCCTCGTACCCCTCCCTTAAAAAGTGTGCATTAGACATTTCCTCTTCGCGACATTTGGGGGAAAACGGACCTTGTATAGGTCTCTTCCGCGCACCCCCTGGACTCTCATTTCGCACCCCTGGTTGGGAACCCCCGCCTTAGACATGACACTGAGCCACCAGGTCGTACATAATTCCATAATTTTTATACGTGTATTTTCTTTTGGCTGTTAACCTATTGCTTATCTTAAATTATATACTTTGTCTATTGCCATAAAAAAAACGTCCAATTAAAAGTTTGATCTCTCTTTTTAAATAATTCGTCAGAAGATTAAGAAATTATTGATAAAAGGTAGAACAATTTAAATTAAATAGTTGTAATCCGAATGATGTAATAAAGTATGTTTTTTAGAGTTTCAAAAATTTTATTAACTAACGAATGATTCAATGTCAAATTGTACAATTCTGAAGATGTTCATCACCGTGCAGAATAATATATATACTGTCTGTATTTTTAATTGTATGAAATACGTAGCCTGATTACAAATATTTCTGAGTTTGTATTTTATAAATTCAATACCTTATACCATAGCAACAGCTTTCAACACAGCCCTCTTCACGTTTAGATTTGTCATTAGAAAAAAATATTCTGCAGTTGACAAAGGCAACAAAATCAACAATAAGAAACTTGTTACACAAAGCGATACAAGAAAGCAAAAGTGTTCCATTAATAAAGTGTACGAAACATTACATTAGGGGGGAATCTGGTACACAAAGTAAGTAATTGAAAATAAGAAAAATCAAACAATGGCGTTAGCAATGGGTTTAATGTTACAAGAACACTGTAGTAACACAGACATATAAGAAAATATATATATATATATATATGTACATACGAACCATTAGGTGTGCGATGCCCGAGTGCTGTTGCTGAAAACGAAAGGATATGCATGAGAAAATTTCCAAAATAACTGGTTCTTTACATAGAATTCGTTGTTCTGGAAGAGCTCCATAGCATTATATTTTCTTTATCCCTAATATATTTACCAGGTTTTGTTTCACAAGGGTAATTTCTCTCTTTTTTTTTTAATTTATATTTAATGGGAAAATGCATTAAAGCTAAGTGGTGAGCAGTTATTTTACCTCTTGTAAGCTACAAACCAAGTAAAGAAAGCAAATTCTAGATATCACACGTATTCCGAAGAGTTTAGTTTTACAGATTTAACCTGTCCTTTTTTAGTTTCATTAAAGACAAAAGCATATTTAAGTGAATAACACAAAAATATTCTAGGCCTCGTTGTATAATCAAACAAAGCAAGTAATTTTTCATAGTCATAAATAAATAATTTAATTTGTAAAATAAAATAACAACAAATAAACAGAGAGTTTTATCTTATATAATACACCAACTCATATTACTGAAGCTTTTACCAAATTTTAGCCTATTCTCCGCCTGAATGTTGTATTTAAATAAGTTTCAGTCGGTTGGCGTTATATTAAAAACAAAACAAAAAAACATTTGAATCAAAATCCATAATCTCTTCATAATATAAATTCACATATTCAATCTGCATTTTATATTCAACCGAATAAAATGGAACATTAATTTTTTTCTTCTGTTTCTTTAAAATCTAACAAATTACTATGTTCTCTCTTCTCAATTCTAGCGATATTATTTTACCTCATTTTAATGCTGAATATTGTAATATTTTTGACATTAAATTATTTCAAAAATTCCAAATCAAAGCAAGATAACTTTTGAAAGGCGTGTATAAACATATTCGACTTATAATTAAATGACTAAATAGATCTGGTAATTCTTTACTACAGTTTAGAACATCTGCTGACAGAATTCAACATTCATGTAGAAAGTAAGATTTTAGAACTGACACAATTCGCGATCCTTTCTAGTGAAGCCACCTGTGACGCCACGGGTCATTATACTATCCTAAAGTGTAAATCATAATTCATTCCTATAATTAAAGTCGCCAATGCCACAACTGGTGATTATATTCTACAGTTTAATTAATCACCGCCACAATTCATGATTCTTTCCTACAGTTTAAGTCGCCTGCATTGCCACAGGTCATTATTCTTTCCCATCGTTTAAGTCGCCTGTATTGTCAGGGCTCATGATTCTTTCCAACAGTTTAAGTCGTCTGTATTGGGTCAATATTCTTTCCTACAGTTTAAGTCGCCTGCATTGCCACGGCTCATGATTCTTTCCAACAGTTTAAGTCGCCTGTATTGGGTCATTATTCTTTCCTATCGTTTAAGTCGCCTGTATTGTCAGGGCTCATGATTCTTTCCAACAGTTTAAGTCGTCTGTATTGGGTCATTATTCTTTCCTACAGTTTAAGTCGTCTGTATTGGGTCATTATTCTTTCCTACAGTTTAAGTTGTCTGTATTGGGTCATTATTCTTTCCTACAGTTTAAGTCGTCTGTATTGGGTCATTATTCTTTCCTACAGTTTAAGTCGTCTGTATTGGGTCATTATTCTTTCCTACAGTTTAAGTCGTCTGTATTGGATCATTATTCTTTCCTACAGTTTAAGTAGACTGTATTGCCACGGCTCATGATTCTTTCCTATCGTTTAAATCGCCTGTATTGGGTCATTATTCTTTCCTACAGTTTAAGTCGTCTGTATTGGGTCAATATTCTTTCCAACAGTTTAAGTAGCCTGCATTGCCACAATCCGTGGATCATTTATATACAACTCACTGTCTCCTTTGTTAGTATTGCAGTGTCCCCCCCCCCCATTGGCACAGCGGTATGTCTGCGGACTTACAACGCTAGAAACCGGGTTTCGATACTCGTGTTGGGCAGTGCACAGATAGCCCATTGTGTGTAGCTTTGTGCATAAATTCAAACAAACAAGTATTACAGTTTATATATTATTATTTTCCTTCGGTTTTTATTCTTCAGGCAACACCAGTTTTTTCTTTTTTGTAGCTGGTTAATAATTTCTCTCTGCTTTTGTAACTCACACTTTTAATTTAAATTATAAGAATAATAATTTCTCTCTGCTTTTGTAACTCACACTTTTAATTTAAATTATAAGAATAATAATTTCAGGATTTAAAAAAAAATCTGGGGCAGCAACTTAAACTGATCAAATTTATAAGATATTTAAAGTTTGTTTGTCTTGTTTAAACACAAACTTACACAACTGGTTATATGCGCTGTGCCCACCGCAAGTATTGAACCACGATATTTAGTGTTATAAGCTCGCAAGTTTATCGCTGCTCCACCGAGTAAGCCTACCCTATCATCTAAGTCATTAACATACATTTTCTACAAATTACATTGGTCATATATTGACCTCGCAAAGATAAAAACGCTACATATAAAATGAATTTTGTAAGACAAAGATTTGTATATACTTTGTTGACGTCGGCAAGTTTATTTGCCAGATTATAGTTAACTAATAAGTTTTTGGTTTTATGTCTCACGAGTTATTTATTCATTATGCTACGCTCTTGACCTTGCTTTACTTGATTCGTGTGATATCGTGCGAACTTCCATCCATCTTATCGTATTATCTACACTTTATAGATATGAAAAGCGTAGTCGATCTACTAGAAATACCTCATTGTTGCCTATCAGCCTTCCAATCCAATCATGCTTTCGGGCAGCTTATAACTAATTCACCACCTCATCAAACAGAGATTTCGTGACTGGAAACCGTCTCTGTCCAGTTGCTAACGTGTAAGCCGTTCTGTAATATCAGTATGTGTCTATGCAAGCATCCACTGTCTCGGAGCTGTAACTGCTAATAATTTATATGCCGTCTTTGGGTTATCCCACGCCAGTGTAGTCAGTCAACCTTGTAATTAATTACAAGGGATTTTCCGCAGGCGTGACTCGCAGCTTAAAGTTATACTGCAACGAACCAGTTCGCTTCGAATGGTAAGAAATAGAAATTCGTAAAACAGTCGCTAGGGGCGCTAGGTTTAAATAATATAATCACAAACTAATAGCTCTTTTTTTCTACCAGAAAAACAAGTAATCTATCAAAAATTATTTATTTAATATCCTGCATGAAGAAATGCGTAACTGCAAATAGCCCTAATAGCCTGTCACTTTATTGTGTTAAAACTGAATCAACCATATATATGAAATGGCTCCTAACGACGCTATATTATAACACTATAATAACAGGGCTGAAAGAAGATATTTGTATGTTTTCATTAACTAATGAATGGTAGGGAAACGTTTAAAAATAACTCGAGTTTTCTCCACAAAAGTGAAAAATTGGTAAGTAAACATGGTGTTATTATCTCTCAGAAGACATAACGGGCCAACTTGCTAAATCAAAAAAAAAAATCTTCAGACGACTTGTTTTGGAATTAAGCACAAAACTACACAATGGACTATCTGTGCTCTGTCCACCACGGGTATCGAAACCCGGTTTCTAGCGTTGTAACTCCGCAGACATACCGCTGTGCCACTGAGGGGCAGACTGTTTGTTTGTTTGTATTGAATTTCGCGCAAAGCCACACGAGGGCTATCTATCTGCGCTAGCCGTCCCTAATTTAGCAATGAAAGACTAGAAGGAGAGGGAATGTCATCACCACCCACTACCAACTGTTGGGCTAATCTTTTACCAACGAATAGTGGGATTGACCGTCACATTATAACACCCCCACGGCTGAAAGGGCGAGCATGTTTGGTGGGACGAGTCTTCCGACGATTCGTTATAATAAATTCACATAAAAGTTAAATCAAGTTTCTTAAGAAAATATTGAATGATATACGTTAAAACTTATAAAGAATTGATTATAAAAAAAAATATTTCAAAGTCCTCCAGTCTGATGCTAAGCCAATCGTATCGCTATTAGCAACAAGGCCAATCGCTATTTTTACAACTTCACGCATACAGGAGTTTGATAGCTACCATATACGTAATTCAATATTTGAATCGTGTACTTCAAATCAAATCATTTCACGGTTGCGTTACCCAATGTTTGTGGACTTACAACGCTAAAATCGGGGATTCGATTTTCCGTGGTGAACAGGGCGTAGACAGCCCGTTGTATAGCTCTGCGCTAAAAAATAACAGCAGCAGCATTGCACTGTCAAAATACAAGGTGTTTAACTCTTATAATCAGGTTTACAAACATATTTTTTTATAAACTATTTATGACATTATTTTGTTTTTTACAGCAGTGGTTCCCAAACTGTGGGATGACTCCCTGGCTGCACGACGTTCTTTTGTATTCACCATATTATGATCCTCATTCTTCTGTATAAGCATTCCTGTTATGATTATGTTAACATGCGACGAAGCTGTGCTTCTTTCTTTCTTTCTGTATTTTGTAATAAATATAGAAATACTTTTTAACCTAAACAGATCTTTAATTGAAAGTTATTATGATCACATAATGTGGGTTATGTAGCCTGAGATGCCGCTTTTTTCATGAAAAATAACAAAAAGTTCTTTCGTGTACTTATGCCTAATAAATATGCCTTTATTTTTGCCTATTGAAAACCTTTTATATCCATTTTCTCCGCCATTACGATAATACAATCAGTAAATCCTCACACAACGCTTCTGCATATAGTCAGTAATCCTCACACAACGCTTCTGCATATAGTCAGTAATCCTCACACAATACTTCTACAGATAGTCGGTAATCCCTTCACAAGACTTCTTACACATAGTCATTAACCCCTACACAAGACTTCTTACACGTAGTCAGTAATCCCTACACAAGGCTTCTTACACATAGTCATTAACCCCTACACAAGACTTCTTACACATAGTCAGTAATCCCTACACAAGGCTTCTTACACATAGTCATTAACCCCTACACAAGACGTCTTACACATAGTCATTAACCCCTACACAAGACGTCTTACACATAGTCATTAACCCCTACACAAGACGTCTTACACATAGTCATTAACCCCTACACAAGGCTTCTTACACATAGTCAGTAATACCTACACAAGACTTCTACACAATATTTAGTTTGTTTGTTTTGAATTTCGCGCAAAGCTACCAGAGGGCTATCTGTGCTGGTCGTCCCTAATTTAGCAGTGTAAGACTAGAGGGAAGGCAGCTAGTCATCACCACTCACCGCCAACTCTTGGGCTACTCTTTTATAAACGAATATTCAGGGTATTTCTCACATTAGGTTCCTACATATTGTATTCAGTTAATGTAATTCTCACACAATGCTCTTAAGCATTGTTATCAGTTTATGCAAGCTTTATTTCAAAATGCTCTCAAATGTAGTATTTCACAGTTCTTACCCATGTAGCTAATGAGATCTCGAATGTAGTACTTCACAGTTCTTACCCATGTAGGTTATGGGATCTCAAATGTAGTACTTCACAGTTCTTACCCATGTAGCTTATGAGATCTCAAATGTAGTACTTCACAGTTCTTAGCCATGTAGCTTATGAGATCTCAAATGTAGTACTTCACAGTTCTTAGCCATGTAGCTTATGAGATCTCAAATGTAGTACTTCACAGTTCTTAGCC
>NW_013669966.1:0-6412 GCF_000517525.1 Limulus polyphemus
CCCTCAGCAACAACATGAGGAGATCGGGTGGTGCACTTGGGTACGCCTTGTGTGCCATGCATTCCAAGTCCTGTGCCAGCTCTTGCAGGCTCTCCCCTTTAGCACGGACTCTCGTCCTTAACCTAGTGCTGTAGACTTCTGACTGATTTTGGGTTCCGTACCTGAGTTCTAGAGCCGACACCAGTGCTCTATAGTTGTGCCTGTCGTCTGCTGTCAACTGTCCAAGTATTTCCAGTGGTTGTCCTTTCAAGCTCGTTGCCAGATATACTGCTTTCTGCTCCTCTGTTCATCCGTTCATCTCTGCTAGTAGCTCAAACTGTGCTCTATATGCTTCCCACGGTGCTTTCCCATTGTATTCCTGTGGCTTCCTTCGTACTGGATCACTCCTAGTACTGACATTCATATCTGGGATGTGGCTTCTAACAGGACTGAATATGTCAGCATTAGGGTTTAGCTGCAGGGTCTGGAAGGGGCTTGTCGTTGTCTGGGGCTGGTTAATGTATCCTCCTTGTGTAAAAGACAATAAGTCGTCCTTTAACGTATCTAATTCGCTTTTAAATTTACTAATGTTTTCAATTTGTACTTCTTGCCATTGTTGTTGATTTTCCTGTAGTTGCTGCTGACTTTCCTGCAACTGTTGGATACTTTCTTCCTGTTTCCTTTCTTGTTCTAGTTGCCACTGCTGTAGTCTCTCTTCTTGTTTAATTTCTTTCTCCTCCAATAGCTGTTGTAATCTCTCTTCTTGTTTATTTTCTTTCTCCTCCAATAGCTGTTGTAATCTCTCTTCTTGTTTATTTTGCTGTTCGAGCTGCCACTGTTGCAGGTTTTCTTGCAACTGCTGTAATCTCTCTTATTGTTTCTTTTCTTGTTTATTCTCTCGTTCTTCTTGTTTCTTTTGCTGTTCTTGTATTGCTGCCATCAAGTCTGCTAGGCTGTAGTTTGATTTGCCGCTTCTCGTTTCCACATTTTTTTCTGTCCCACTCTCTGATACCAATTTGTTATGTCTCCGTTCGTTGGTTAATTTTCCGTAAATTCGTTCCGACGAAACTTTAGCGACACAAATCCTTTCTTAAATAAAACTGGTTTATTCTTTATGATACACTTAATTTCAACAGTCGCTCTATAACAAACGCGATAACTCACGACTCACGTGGCCAACAATATTCTGTCCGCATACATTCAATTACTCATTACACTTTTGTTCCGTCACGTTGTGACTGTCTTATATATATACCAGACTACCCCCAATCAAGTAGTCTCCCGATAATTCATGAAGGTTCGAGAAGGACGTGGCGTGATACTAGTCACGTGACGTCGCTGACGCAACAACATGTTTATTTCACTTTACAATTTCTTAACATTTCCACTGTATTGACTATTTCATTTTCGTATTTCTTTATAATCTATACTTCTTACCATTAATTTCATTTGTGAAGGCCATTGGGGGCCTGGATCCACCTACCTGCTCCCAATATTGCTTGCCTTCCTCCTATAACGGCTGAACCCACTTCAGACGACCAATATTTTGTCAGTTTCCCTGCACCTTGTCGTGGATTGCTTTCCAGACCTGTATTGTAGAATGTTCTAGGCCTATCTCAATTTTTTAGATACGTTTCACAGTATATTCCATTTCTCATGACATTGTTTCATGATGATTTTTTGTCTCCCTTGAGAGTGGGTACTTGCAAGCCTCGCCCTATACAGGCTTTAATTCTTTTTGCCTTAGCTTACCATCAGGCACATTTTCATCTTGATTTTATGTCATTCACATCTCTGTTAATCCTATTCATTTTATCCCCGACCTAATATTTTTAGCTTCGTTTTCCTCTGTCGACACTTCTCAGTTAATGTTTACCTTTCTCCGGTGTTCCACTTATATATAGGGATTTTTGTGTGATACCTCTACCTTCTTCTCTCCATATGGTAGTGTTTGTCCTCTTCAATTCGTTCCGTCCCCAAGTGGATTTATTGTTTTTAGGATCTTCTAGGGTGGAACACTGGTGTTTGTTTACCATCCACTGCTAATATGGTCTTATGGTAATTTCTTTTTCTCCACCAGTCTGTTTTTGGGGGGGGGGCTACTCTTGTACATTTAGCGTCACATGGGGTATCTGTGATGCTATATTAATTTTTTTGACTTGCTCTTTTGTTTCATTCTGAGATATCATCATCTTTATTCATTTTATATGTTCGGCACCTTAACTATGGGTTTTCTTCATTCATCTTGTTTGCTAGGTACTGATTGGAGTTCTAGATCGATCAGTCTCACCTCAATCACTTCTTGGGTCTTCCTTGTCTTAATATGTAGTCTTTGATCATATTTGGGTAGGCGTTTCTGCATGACTGAGATGCCCATGGTACACGTTCTTATCTTCCGTTTTTTCACAACATGATTGGGTACTAGTTTCGTGCCTTGACCTTTGGACTTGTTTTGGTTCCATATGTCCTTTGTAGGGTGATCTGTGTTTTAGCCGACTTCCAAATTTGGGAGATTGTACCAACACTATTCATTGGATGTCTAGCTTTGATTAGCTCCTTCCAAACAAGATAGTCTTAACATACTTTTCTACTCCTTTCATAGTCAACTCGGGTAGTTGGATTTTCCAGTTGGATAAATTTTCCTGTTACATACCTCACATTCTAGTCTCTTTGGGGTGTGTATTTTTAAACACCTCCTCCACCAGGACCATCCATTTTCTTCCTCAAATGTATTCGAAGGTGTTTTCTGTTATCCAAGCCTTTACTTTGGATTTTCCTCTTAATTTCTTCCTTCCCTCTTTGTTTATATGCATTGATAGTTGAACATATCTCCCACGACGTCGGGTTTACTGCTTTTCTCCACTCTTCTGGATTTTTTCTTCACTGATGCTCATCTCCAATAGTAGGAGCGGGGTTCTATTCGTAGGAGGTTTCTGGATAATAATCTACAGTCGAAAGGTCGTATCCCCTTCATGCCCGGGCACTTCTGCCAGTCCAAGATGCTTTAGTTCACACTCTTCTGCTTGTCTGGTGTGACTAATCCTGTTTCATTGCGACGTTTTGATGATGGTTGCTTATATCACTTACCAAGGGGACACTCCTACTTGTTCTCTTTGAGGTAAACAGTATATTTCTTTTTTAAACCACACACTTGACATACGTCTCCTGGAGGGTTGTGTTCCTGGTGCTTTGTCCTCATTGCTAATTGACTTTCCATTCCTGACACTTTTTCCCAAGGAGTGACCTCTCGATCCTCCTAATATTTGGTGGCTCTTCCTCCTGTAGGATACTCCTCCATGTGAAGTTTTTAAATCTTTTATCACTTCCTAGTTAGTTGCCTCTGGCTGTCGTTAAGTTCAGAGAGGTTTACATTAATTTTTCTCATTCCATCAGTCTTCTTCCACAATTTTTTGTGAATCCATGTCACTCCAGTTCAGGTCTTTCTGATTGATTTTTCCTAGCTGGCACTGCTTTGGTTTTCTCGACTCTTTCAGCTCTATTTGTTTCTTTTGTTCTGGATCAATTTTATTAACCTACATTTTAGTGGCTCATGTAGTATATTTCTTTTGACTTTTTCGTTTCTTACCATCTTCCACATTTCTTCTATGTGGGATCCAGATGACCTTCTCTATCCAATACATGCTGCTTCTGCTTCATTGTTTTCAGTGAATCCATTTCCCACATTTCCTCCTCTTACTCAACTTCTTTGTCTGATTTTTCCCCTTTCTTCCTTACCCATTGGGTTTGGATTGTGATTCAATTGGCCTTTTATTCCCTGTCTCTTTCTTCCTGTCATCACTTCCTAGTGTCTTCCTGCAATCATGCTCCATCCTTTTTCCCTGCATGTCTACCCTGTCATTTGTTGGAGGTACTTCATATGTTGAACACTGGGTCTACATCTTCCATTCTCTGCTTTGGGTAGCTGTTTTTTCTTTGTCAGGGTACTGTCATCCACCTGTTGCCATCCATCACTCTTTCATGAGACTGACCAGTTAAGTATCTTTTAGTATTAATACCTCTTCGTTTTCAGGGACATGCCCCTCTTTTTCTTTCTGGATCCCACTCTGTGGCTAGTGTGCCTGATCAGGTATTCTTTAACTGTTCAATTCTGCACTGTAAGACCATATCGATTTACATATTATGAATCCATGGCCATGCAAAGCACACTGCGGAGATTGGGTGTTCCATAAGATTGCTTATAGGTTTATCCTCGTGATAGGTTTGTTTCATGCATTTCCCCATCCCAGTCTATACACACCCAAGGACTACATGGGTAAAGCAGAAAGCTGCCCACCCGTGCCATGCCTTGTATTGAATAAATCGGTATGGTCTGCTTTTAAAAATAGGATTTTGTGGTCACCCATTGCACTGTCTTAGGTGGTGGTGTTCCTCCATGCTTTCTTCTAGTACAATTTGAGTCTTAACCACTTTCCAGTTCCAAGTTGCTGGGATGGTGGACTGTGGAGGCATCCTCCTGAATGTGTTAAGGAAATACCAGTAATATATATAAATGATTATAAAATAATTCAGTTGAGAGTAGGGTGGTGATGTTCTGCTGGTGTAGATAATGAGATATCCTCCACTATGTAACAAGGGAGTGAGCCATCAAAATTGCAGTTCACTCCTTCATTTGGATTCCTCATCCTACCCCCATGTGGATGTTAATTCCCTGTGGCGTGGTTTTGGACTTAGAGCTGAACCAATCAACATAAGTGATCACATATGTATCACAGATGTCTCTATTCCTTAGTCATTTATACTCTTGTTACTCCATCCATGTTGTGGATCATGGTGGAGGTACTTGCAGATTACTACAGTTCTTCCCCTTCCACTATCCCTCGATGCTTATTATTCGTAGGATGCTACTGCACTTGGGGTAGTTCCAGTCGTTCTATATTTGAGAGAGAGATGGTTTACATTACACAGACATCTTTTCAATGTTTTTGATTTTGAGTTCCATATCTGATTTCTAGAGCAGCTACCAGTGATCTATAGTTGTGCCTGTCGTCTGCTGACAATGGCCAAGTATTTCCAGTGGTTGTCCCTTCAAGCTCGTTGCCAGGTACACTGCTTTCTGCTGCTCTGTCCATCCATTCATTTCCGCCAGTAGCTTAAATTGAACTCTATATGCTTCCCATGGTACCTTCCCATCGAATTCCTGTGGCTTCCTTCGTACTAGATCACCCCTATTTGCTGACACTCATGTCTGGAATGTGACTTCTGGCAGGACTGAAGATGCCTGTATTAGGGTTTAGCTGCAGGGTGTGGAAGGGGCTTTCTGTTGTCTGTGGCTGATTAGGTCCATGGTTAATATATCCTCCCTGTGTAAAAGACAGCAAATCGTCCTTTAATGTATTTAATGCACTTTAAAATTTACTAAGCATTTCCATTTGTATATGCTGGCTTTCTCTCAACTGTTGGAGACTTTCTTCATGTTTCTTTTCTCGTTCTTCTTGTTTCCTTTCTTGTTCCAGTTGCTGCTGGTGCTGGTTTTCTTGCCACTGCTGTAGTCTCTCTTCTTGTTTATTTTCTTTCTCCTCCAACCACTGCTGTAGTCTCTCTTCTTGTTTATTTTCTTTCTCCTCCAACCACTACTGTAGTCTCTCTTCTTGTTTATTTTCTTTCTCCTCCAACCACTGCTGTAGTCTCTCCTCTTGTTTTTTCTTTCTCCTCCAACCACTGATTTAGTCTCTCTTCTTGTTTCTTTTCTCGTTCTTCTTTCTTTTCTTTTTCCTCCAACAACAGCTGTAATCCCTCTTCTTGTTTCTTTTCTCGTTTTTCTTGTTTCTTTTCTTTTTCCTCCAACAACTGCTGTAATACCTCTTCTTGTTTCTTTTCTCGTTCTTCTTGTTTCATTTGCTGTTCTTGTATTGCTGCCATCAAATCTGCTAAGCTGTAGTTTAATTTGCCACTTCTCGTTTCCATCTTCTTTTTTTTTCCGTCCCACTCTCTAACACAAATTTGTTACTAACTGCTCGCTTGTTAATTTCCGGTATAAATTCTTTCCGATGAACTTCAGCGATACAAGTCCTTTCTTAATTAGAACTAGTTCTTTCTCGATACAACTTTGTAATACACAGAATTTCCTCAGTCACTTTAAACTGTCAAGAAGCGCTTAAAGTGGGCAAGAATCACTGTGAAACATGGGGATTGACCATTGAAAGAAGACAAATACGTCGTACACGAATGCCAGGTGAAAAATTAATCTGATGCTGGATTGACTGCTGAACAGGAAATCTATCGCATCATGATCGCTTGATTACAGAAATAACAGGAAGATTTTCTCGCTTACTAGATTTAGATTCATGGTTTGGATTTCTACTGACTTAGCAAAGAGCTATCCAGGTGATACTGATGGACCAGAATTGTACAGAGAAATTAAAGACTGTAGAATGTTGATAAGTAAAAGAACACAGACCGATTTTCCTGAACC
>NW_013669966.1:6675-39032 GCF_000517525.1 Limulus polyphemus
ATATGGTGAAGATGTTTTCCCAAATTTAAGAATTGTATTACATATTTTGTTAACAAATGTGGTTTCTATTGCTAGTTGTGAAAGGTCCTTCAGCAAGCTGAAATTAATTCTTACATACTTGAGAACTTCAATGACTCAAGAACGACTTAGTAACTTGGCAATATTAAGTATTGAAAAAGACGTGCTTAATACCTTAAATTTCGATAGTTTAATTGATGCATTTGCAGCAGCAAAAGCACGAAAGGTTCATATAGTGTAACCATGAATACCAGAATGCTACTTGTACAAGATCTAGTTAAGTATATGTACAGTTTTGTAAACTAATAAAATTTGTTATTTGTAAACTTAAGTCGTATTTTATCAATCTGTTTTATAATCTATGTACACCACAAGTGACTGGCTTCTCATATAAAACATAAGTTTCAATACTAGGGATATAACAGAAATTTATTCTGCATGCTTGAAAGATTACTCTAGCTATGTGACTTTGAACAATACTGGATGACATAAATATCAAAATGGTTTACGAATTATGTAAGTATACCTAATAGGCTATACTTCATTAGTTCCAGGTTTACAATTGTGATATCGTGAGATGTTATATTGTGACTATTTTAAGCCTGTGTAAGGCGGTAATTAATTCTTCATGTTATTGTCACTAAGTGGGTAATGAGCCAGAAAACAAACATTTCAGAGGTTGGGGCGCCAAAAGTGTCTTTGCCCCCGGGTGCTGAGAACCCTTGCTATGCCACTGGCATAAACAACCAGAAAAAAACTGTGAATTTAGGAAAAACAACTTGAATATGTCAGATACAGTAGACTCTCCCTGAGAGCGACCATCTCCCCAAAACATTACAGTCCCCTATTCCATACCACGACCACTGAAATCAGTCCCGAGGCCATTGTTGACTTTCCACTTTGCGACCGCCCACTGTTTTTCTTTTCTTTTTTGATGATAAACATTAACAGATGTGGTCATTGTTAATTGCAATCGTGTTCAATATTTGACAACAATCAGTGTGTGTCACCTTTAAATTACTCTGATGGCATTTCTGATTAAATATTATTATTTTATTGCCTTTTGGACTGTGATTTTTAAAATTCACGCCATAAAAAGTTTTAAAATACCCGGTAAGATGAAGCAAGTGTTATCAAGTTGCATAAAGCTTGTGCTACTCGCGAGCTGTACCTTGTAGAAAAATGTTATTATTATTTTCATTATTTTTAATTATATTACCTAATTTAACCTTATCTAGCCAAAATTTTTCTAATTTTTACATTTTGAGTTACTTACTTTTATGATAATAATTAAATAAAGAATAGTTAAGAAAAATACCTGTGTAACCTTATTTTTTGTCGTTGGCTGCCCTTTTATGTTAGCCTTAATGCTTTCACCAATGCTATTAGTCCACAAAATAATTTTTTATTTAAATAAGTAATGCATGGAAGAACACAGAATAATAATATCTCAACAGCTGAAAAGTTGGATATCTGTCAGAATTTTTCTGGCTTTCTAATCGTGTGACTTCAGCAGTTACAAATTCAACTTAGCTCCCCATATGTTCTGGTGGGGAATTTTTTTTTTCTCATCAGCTAAAGTGTATATTTTCAGTAACATCACGTGGCATTAATCATATCGCAATCAATCATTTGAAATTTAGGCTTTCTATTGTTATAAATTTAATGGAGACAGCCACAAAAGAAGCCAATTGAAAGGGCGGTTTTCACATACTCTTTGATAACATTACAGTGTCAGCTACACTTGTTTCGATCGCACATGAAATTTATTGTCAAACGCTCTTTTAAATCTCCATGACATAGAAATTCTATTCCAAAATGATGCCAAAGGCAAAGCCGTCTGATTGTGTTGAGCTATCATTGGCAGATAAAGTTCAAGTTATTGAGACACATAATGCCAGTAATAAAAGCCAGCGCAAATTAGCTGACAAAACACAAATCCAGCAAATTTTGAAGTGTAAGGCTAAATATCTGACAGCGTTTGAAGAGAATTAGCCGTCTTCACGAAAATGCATTTGTTCTAGATTTGTGAGTGATGACTTTGAAGCATCATTATGGTCTTGGTCTCAAAAAGCTTATGCTATGAAAATTCCAGTTTCTGGACCTATACTGCAAGAAAAGGTACGTACAATAGCCACTACTCTGGGCCTTTCTGGATGGCTCACTAAATTCAAAGCCAGACATAACATTTTGCAACTCACAATCAATAGTGAACGTGGCGATACTGATGCCATGACAGTTGAAGAATGGAATGCCAAATTGCCTGCTATTATAGAGGGATATGCACCTAAAGACATCTACAATATGGATGAAACTGGGGTCAGCTATCGTGGTTCACCAGACAAAACATTGTGTGTAAAAGGTGAACAGTGCACTGAGGGGAAGGAAAGCAATCAAAGATAGACTAAGTGTTGTATTATGTTGCAATAGTGTTGGTGAGTTTGAACGCACTGTTGTGATTGGGAATAGAACAAAACGCAGGTGGTTCAAAAACTTAAACATAAAGAGTGACTTATCTGTGGCTTGGTTTGCTAGCAACAAGGCGTGGATGACCAATGCCGTCTTCCAAGACTGGATTACAGGCTTCAATAAACGCATGAAAGCACAGCATCGCAATATTATCTTCCTGTTAGAGAATGCTACATTGCACAGTCAAGTGAATCTTAACAATGTCAAAATTGTGTTCTTGCCTCCAAAAGCAAAATCAGTGCTACAACCTCTTGACCAGGGCATCATTCATGCATTCAAAGCCCACTACAAAAAGCGCCTAGTCCACTCTGTGTTATCAAACATGGATAAAAGCAAACTTGGTGAAAGTGTCAGTGTGCTAGAAGCTTGTGTTTGGATCAATTCTTCGATGCGTGAAACCAAGACCAGCACAGTATCAAAGTGTTTTACGAAATGTTTCATCAGCTCCCCCTCAATTGACAACAGTGAAGATGAAGACTACTAGATTCCTTTGGCTCAACTACTACAGCTCGCCAATCTTCCCAATGTTATCACTGACCCAAAGGATTATGTCAATCATAACAACAACTTTCCCACCACTGACAACTGGGGACAAGAACTTCTCAACAACCTGAATGTTGACCATCCCACTGAAAACAGTGACCAGTCTACAGACGCAGAAGAGTGCACAATCCAATCAATGCTGCAAATGCTGAAGTGCATTGCAGACAAGAAGAAGTTTGCACTAAAAAACCCAGCAATCATTAAAATGATGGACAATTTAAATAATAAAGAACTAGCCTTTGAACAGAACTAACAGAATTATTTAAAGCTCTGGAAACAACTGTGGTAACCAACAGTTATAGTGGTGATTATAAAGTGAAATTATCACAGACTGTATTGTAATAACAGAGTGGGAAGTATAATTCATCTTGTCAAATTGTGTTCTAAAGTAATTGAACTAGACTGTGTGGATTTTGACAAAAAAAAGAATTATTTAAAACGCTGGATACAGCTGTAATAACCAACAGTGTAATGAACATTTGTATATACGTTTGACATGTTTTAATATATTATCTTAAAACAAGTGGACTGTGTGCTGTTTGTTTATTGTTGAAATTTGTTGGCAATAAGTCACAGACACCTACTGTAAAAAAATCCGGCCCATACATACATAAAAACTGGCAGTTGTGACCCAAGATCTACAGTGGTAAACAGCAGTAGAAGTAGACATAAACAACAGCAACAAATAGGCCTATATACACACAGCTGTAATAGTGGCAAAAATATATTAGAGGTTACAACTACACTATATAACCATGTTGACTGACTTTGACAAGAATAGAGAGAGGCGAGAAACATGGGCACAAAGATGGCAATCTACGAGAGTTTATTAAACAACAAGACTTAGAGAGAGAGAGAAAAACATAGGCAAAAACAGAGGAAGAAAGAGGAATACTGGAAATAGAGAGAGAATAAGAGTAGAAATTGAGATTTCTAAAATCATCCAACAGAAACATGGAGGACCCAAGAATGATAATGGGATCCGGGCCAACCAATACAAGCTGCCCAAATTTGATTAACAGAAAGATGACATGGATGCTTTCCTGGAGAGGTATGAAAGATTTGCCCAAAGTCAGAGTTGGAACAAAGGTGATGAACAAAGAAGTTGGTGTAATGTTAGAAGCTGGAATTATTGAGCTTTCAAATTCAGCCTATGTTCACCAGAGGTAATCATGAAGAAGATGGATGGCTCCAACTGCTTGTGCATAGAATGGAGAAGCTGAACCTCATGACCCTGAACCAATGGGCAACCTAGAGGTTATCTTGGCAAAATTAGATGGGATCAAGTTCTGTACCCAGATTGACCTCATTGAAGGTTATTGGCAGATCCCAATTGAGACAGAATCAAAAGAGAAGACAACCTTTATGACACCAGTTCAAAAGATGATGCCATTTGGGTTAGTTAACTCAGAAGCAACATTCAACCATGTGATGAGGAAGATGTTGCACAAAACCACCAACATCGAGCATTATGTGGATGAAATTTTGATCCACAAAGCCAGATGGGAAGACCACCTGAAGAAACACAGAGAGCTATTTTGGCGAGTGAAGGCAGCAGGTCTGACCATCAGACCATCTAAGGCAGGGCTGGCAAATCTTTTTGAGAGCATGTGCCCAAATTGTCGATAACTTTTGGAGAAATTCTTTTGCATGCCCATATAAACCCTAATATGTATATATGTATTCTTATATATATATATATATATATTGGTGTGTAAAAAAAATTTGGGACATCAGTGAATGCCATGTGCCATAGGTTTGCCAACCCTGATCTAAGTGCTACTTGGACTATTCTGTGCTGGACTTTGTTAGACATAAGGTGAGCAACCGACAGATAGCCATGGAAGAGGACAAGCTAACCCACATACAAGATGCACCAGCTCCAATGGCGAACCAGAAAGTCAGATCCTTCCTGTGGTTAGCAGAATACTATAGGAAATTCACACCAAACTACACTGAAGTTGCTGCACCACTGACTGACCTGACCAAGAAAGGCCAACCCAACAAGGTGAAGTGGGAAGAATCACAGCAGGTGACATTCCAGAACTTGAAGAACATGTTAGGAAGTTCGCCAATCCTTAGAATGCCAGACAAACCATTCATTGTTGAGACCGGTGCATCAGACATTGGAATTGGAGTAGTACTTCTGCAAGAACATGTATACAGACTGTTTCCCACAATGTAAATCAGTGAAAAGCTGTTGAGTAGTGATTGAATAAGAGTGTCTGGCCATCATATTTGTCATTTGGAACTTCCACAACTACCTCTATAAGAAGGAGTTCATCTTCCAGGCAGATATCATCAGCTCCTTGCATACATCCAGAGGTGCAAAACTGACAGTACGAGGATCATGAGGTGGGCTTTGTACCTCCAGGACTACAGATTTCACATTGAAGCCATAAAGGGGACTGTAGATGTTGGTGCAGACTGTATGAGTAGACTTTATGTATGAACTGAAAACAGTCTTTGTGTATAGTATAAAAAATATTGTAAATATTTTTCTTGAAGAGTGCTTATTGTTAGAAATACATGACTGTTTCGGTTTATATTTAATGTGAAAGTTATTTAGATAGTTTATATAGCATGAGTTTTAAATTTAGTTATTTTTAGCAATAATAGTTTTTGTAAGTTTATGTAACTGTTTACAAATCATACATTGTGTAGTTCAATAGTTTGAATTGGTGATTGTTATATTATTACATCATACTATCTAATAGTGTGTAGAACGTTCTAGACCTCTGACAGGGTATAAATATGCATCAAAAATGGAGTTCGAAAAATAAATCTAGACTGGGTGACTGTGAGTTTACCCATAGAGAGCATATAGTGGCGGTTTTTAAAGTGCAGTTATCACAGATTGTATGGTAATAAAAGAGTAGGAAGAATAATTCGTCTTGTCAAATTATGTTCTAAAGTAACTGAACTAGCCTGTGTGGACTTTGACGAAAAAAAGAGACAATTATCTAAAGCTCTGGATACAACTGTGGTAACCAACAGATATAGTGATGATTTTCAAGTGAAATTATCATGGACTGTATTGTAATAACAGAGCAGGAAGTACAATTAATCTTGTCAAATTGTGTTCTAAAGTAATTGAACTAGACTGTGTGGATTTTGACAAAAAAAAGAGAATTATTTAAAGCTCTGAATACAACTGCGATAACCAACAGTGTAATGAACATTTGTATATACGTTTGACGTATTTTGATATATTATTTTAAACAAGTGCTGTTTGTTTATTGTTGAAATTTATCGGCAATAAGACTCCTACTGTAAGGAATCCGGCCCATACATACATAAAAACTGACAGGCATCTTGAACTTTGATAATGAAACACTTGAGCAATTAAAAGGAAATATATTTAATAAAGATACACGGGTAGTAAAATTTGGCCAAATACCGGGTCCGGGTACCCAGTCACTAAGCTTCAGCCAGGGCTGGGTGTCAACTGGGACCAGGTTCTCCTCTTGCCCCCCCCCCCCAAAAAAAAGCATACACAATAATTTTAAACAAAACCGAAATTGACGTTTACTACATTTAACCGAATAATCACCAACAGAACAGTCAAGTTGCACTTTCAATGCCTAGTCCCAACTTCTCAAACCCTAACTACCATTGTTCTCAAAAAACCACCTTCCCCAGAAATCCACTTCTCAAGCCATGCCTGTTATTAACCCCTATTGTTCTTTGAATCCAAGACTTTCAGTGGGCGGTCAGTTTTGTTGCTCGGAACTACGTTTTTTTTTTTTTTTAATTGAACCAGTTATTGACTGTAACTTTCAGTACATCGTTAGTTGGCACAAAGATTAGGGCTTAGATGCCTAATATTTAATGTTTACAAATAATACCTACACGTAATAGCTTGGATCACTTAACTGTTAAAGTTTGTTTCAATATAATTTTCACTACACTAAGTTACACCATTCTAATCGAAAACACAAATGCAAAAATAACATTAATACCTTTGTTTCATGTTATTTTTAAATTCTGGTAAATTTTCTCAGAATTAGAAAATCACATTATGACTTATCTAGATTATTATTATTAATGTTGGCTAAACTAGATTGATTGCTGTCAGTAATTGTTTCTGTATCTTATCTTGTAATGCCATTAAAAATGGGAAATACATTTTTTCTACTGACTAAGAAATATTTGAAAGTCTGTAGTAATAATTTTTTCGGCAGTGAAGTGTACTACTACTACTAGAGGGCCTATCGAAGTATGGTTGAACTTGTCTAGTTGGCAATAAAAAATATTAAGATATATTGAAATTATTTCTTTTAATTTAACAATTTTTTGAAAAGCAGGCATTAATGATGTAAAAACGTATTAGCTACAGGTATGTATCATTAACGTTCAGCCTGTCAGATAACAGTTGCAATTAAGTTACTAACATCATACCTGCCCAGTGGCTCAGTGGTATGTCTGAGGGCTTATAACCATAAAAACCAGGTTTAGATATCCTTGATGAACAGAGCACAAATATCCCATTATGTAGCTTTGTGTTTAACAACAAACAAAGAAAAGTTATAAAAACTGTCACATATGTAACTAAAGAAAAATTATGAAAATATTAATATTTTCCTATAACATCCACACAAGACAAGAAAGAATTAGGTCTCTCATTTCCACAGGACAGAGACAAGATGAATTCTGATACCTTACATTTCCAATAGACGATTTAGGTAGTCTTCATGACGAACAAACAAAGAGTAAAGGGTCAGCAACTACCTAGTTTAGAGAAGATAGCCCATTATGTAGCTTTGTGTTTAACAACGAACAAAGAAAAATTATAAAAAAACTGTCACATATGTAACTAAAGAAAAATTATGAAAATATTAATATTTTCTTATAACATCCACACAAGACAAGAAAGAATTAGATCTCACATTTCCACAGGACAGAGACAAGATGAATTCTGATACCTTACATTTCCAATAGACGATTTAGGCAGTCTTCATGACGAACAAACAAAGAGAAAGGGTCAGCAACTACCTAGTTTAGAGAAGAAAGTCTTGAAGGGATGATATAAAAAAGTAGCTCAGGTAAAAATAATGATGTTGGACCTGAAGTATAAAGACAGAAGTCTTTTTAAATGCAATCCTTTCCATCCAAGCTACTTTTGAAGGTTATCCAACCAAACTTTCTCTTCAAATGTCACGCTGAATGAGGCAATTGCTGCCCATTTCAACTTTGTTTGTTCATCACACTTTCAAATCTGACAATGGGTCCAAGTGTGACATACCACAATTCCAAGCTAGCATACAACACAAACCGTTCCAAATAGAAAATAAAAGGGAGAAAATTCTTAACTCACACTAATATGTACAAACATCTATATCTCCCTTTTAGATGGGCTTGCTCGCCTTCCTTCCCCCAGAGTGGACACAGAAACAAAACCCAAGTGATATACAAGCCAATAGTTGTTGTCTAAGTAAACGGATCAGCAGATGTTTATGACCTTTCGACATCTAGTTAACGAAAACGTTATAATTACATGCAGAACATTTACAAAAATCAGGCAAATATACCCAGGGGCAGTCCAAGCTCTTCCTGGGGAGGAACTGAGGTGAGCTGCACATAATATTTAGGCGACTGCATTTTACATTTTGTGGACACATAACCCATGGTACTTGGGAAGTGAACAAACTTTTAAAAGTAAGCACATTTACATGGTTGAAGTTGTAAATCAACTAACTGTTTAGAAACATAATTCACAAAATTGTGGGGTACAATAAAAGTGGAAATCTACAAATTTTGTATCTTCATTTCTTCATGCCCCTCTCTTGTGCATATGGTCAGAAAACCTCTTAGCTCCAGAACCCAGTTTGAGTACAATCACGAACTTGGCCAATCAATAGCATTTCCAAAATCTATGTTTTATGGATACTTTAAACTTATCTTTTGAATATTAATGGACCTGAATACCATAGACTAATTAAACAATAACATTTTGACGCTATGCCAAAATGATGTATTACTAAAATGTTCGTTTTTAATGTGCTTCCTGTCCCATTGACCTTCCGATATCACAAGCTTTGTAAATCTTGATTATGGAAGGGCACTTTTTAATACAGCATACGAGAGAAGAAAGCTACAGTTGAACTAAAGACTCACTCTGAAAATGCCGCAAGGATTAGGAGAAGCAATGGTCAGAGCAAATCCTACAATCTTGATCCATCCAAAAGACTCAATAGGTAATCCTGAGAACTCCTGGTGAAATTTCTATTGGTCTAAAGTGGAACAGAGAATGATTGTGGTGATGTCAAGCAGCCTGAAAGTCCCGAGACATTGCATTGGTCATCTATGGAACTCAAAAATTGCATTAACAAGAGATATGTACAGGTAGAGCAGATGGCATCTCATTACGATCTAGCAACATTAGAAAATAGTCAGCAGCTTTCCAGGTGACAGTATATACTAAAAATGTTAAAAACTGTATCTGGCAGCTGAGTACACTTTGGGACATAATTACAAATTGTTGCATGACACATTGCATCATTACAGCGATAATAATGGCATGCACTACTATGTGTCAAGTTATTCCACTACGAATTTAGCTTCAAGATGTTGGTCTCGTCCAAATGTACACAGCTTCTCAGATGTTCAGCAGCAGAAAAGCTGGTAGCAAGTTCTGTTATGGAAATGATGTAAAACGGGTAAACCACACAGTATTTTTACTTCTGCTATCATTTGATATATAAACAATTTACATCTCTCTTTACTCACTAAATAATGACCAACAATGCACAATTGTTTTGAAATTTCAGCATTTTACTAGGGGGTGTCAAAAGAGGACTTGGACCATTTTTTTCAAACAAGTAACAGGCAATGTAACATATAGCACCGAGTCTAGGCAGTTCTGCAATCAACATATTACTATCATGAGGTGAAAACATAATGATTGGGATACAGTCATCAATGGGTTGTGCAAAACATTCGACCCTGTCAAGAACAGAAGGCAAGTGCCTTACAAACTTTTAGCTGCTTAATCAGATGATTCAAGGAGATTGCATGCTACTACATTCACAAGCATTTCTCCCATACATTGTGATGAGTTACTCACTAACAATATTGGAGGGACTGCCAAGTGAACTTAAGTGGCAAAACATGAGTCATAAGGTGTCATGGAACCACTGTCATAGTTTCACTATGAAGCAATAGACTTTCCTGGTCCAGTTATCATGGCCATGTCACAAATTCAGGTAAAGTACAACTCCTGAACTTCAACTGTGGTTAACTGGTTACTGATTTTGTGAACATTCATCAAACAAAAGTCACCTAGTACTCAATAGATGCAGGAATTTCAAATTCAAACTAGCATGGCCTAATATGGAGCAGTCAGTTCACACAAAACATCATAAAGGCTGGCTGAGAGAATTATGGACTGGGTATCATTTGATGTGTGGCAGTAATGATATGTAGGCATAGCTTGAGTTTTTAGTGAATAATGAAATGAACAGAACCTTTCCCAACTTTGTTCAATATCAGACATTCTATGGAAAGCCACCACTTAGGCCAGTCAATGCAAACTTTGTTATGACAAATAGCAAAAAGATATATGTGACTGGAGAGGCACATCTCTGACTTTGTCTTGGCAATGCCACACACTGACCAAAGGTAGTTGGTCCTGATCTGAGTTAAGGAACTGATTTCTTTGGAATGAACCTAATGTACAATTCTGAAAAGTTTTGATTGTGCAACAGGCTAACTACAGTTCTGCAGTAAAACCGTCAAGTGTCGACTAGATTTGCCATGAGAACAGCAGATTTGTAAATGGATGTTAATTACCCTAATTTGCAAGCATTATTCCATGGTATACAATGAGATGAATAGTAGGTGACAATCCCAGAAGTTGCTCTGACAGGTGTTGAAATCTCATGTGTACATTGTCCTATTGATTCCCCATCTTTTGCTTTTCTTAGCTACACCATACAGCAGTTTGTTTTCCAACAGGCTCATTCTCTCTGATTATTGATTGAAACCATCTATGGTTACTGATGTCACCTTACTAGTACAGAAGAGGTTTATATCATGCCAGTAGAGTTGTGCTTGATTTGACAACGAGGCTTTTCTACAGACTTGTTCAATTCCTTGTTTATCTTTACTCTTTCATCCAGGCTCTGGTCTTACCACGCAGTTGCTTTGCTTTCTGCAATCCACTTGGAGCCCAACCATGTGGACAACATACTCATATTTATTTGAACATTTTTAGCTGCAGATGAGAACCTGAAAATGACATTCCAGTGCACTAAAAATGCTGGCTTAGAATTAAAAACCTGGAAAGTATGTACTAATGTCATAGAAGTGGAATTTCTAAGTTACATGGTCAATAAAGATTGAATCCACTAGACCTGCAAAGACTGAGGTGTTCCAAGACTGATCCTTTTTTCTAATAAGTGAGAAATCTACTGCTTTTTAGGTTTTACATTGTAAATTCGATGGCTTGTACCAATTTCTAAACAAATAGCTGCACAAACTAGTGTTTGATTCATATTTTGTGCATATATTAGAATGTGAAGACATGTTCAAGTCCTTTATGAGCACCTCAGTTAAAGTACAAATGTTGGCTTATCCTTATCAAGATTTTCTATTCACCCTGGTTGCATAAGTCATTGATAGTGGAATTGGCAGACTTTTGTCACAAGCATGGCATAACATAAACAGAGTAACAGCATATGCAATTCTTACATTAACTACTCCTAGGCATCATTATAGTACAGTAACAAAAACTGTTTGCAGTATTTCTTATGCATTACTCTCACTGTTTGCATGTTAGGGAGTTCCCTATTCACCTTGACCATGCCTAGGTAAAATAGCTAATGAACATCAAAATTTCAAAAGATACAATTATGCATTGGATAATGATGCAGTAAGAGTACAACTTGACTGTTAAAAACCACATGAATAAGCTGTACAGAAAATTAGGATGAGCATAACAGGGACCCAGAATTAGTTTGGGTGTTATATACCAGGCAGCAGTGTTGTGAATTCTCATCACAAACTGGTGAATGTAGTATTGGATTAGGCAATTACTGGTACTTGCATATTCAGTTATGAGTGTAAAATGATGTGCTGTACCATTAATATGTACAGTCAAGACACATTTATTATCAGTCAAATATATTTAAATACAGTTTGCCTTGTGAAACTACAATGTATATTTTCAGAAATAGGAACTTTTAAAAAATTGTAGTTTTGTAGTGGCAGATCTATCTTTTGTATCCCACAAATCAGTGCCCAAGAGACCTGTAATTAAATACCAGTCGGGTTGGATGATGATGAAAGACTAAGTCAGACATTCTGATATTGAACAATGATTTGTTTATACTCAATGTTATAAAGAGGTTTGTTTACTTCAGGATATTTGCAGGCCACAAACTATATATATATATATGAAAGAAATTACAAATAAAATCACATGATAAGTGAGCCATAATGCTGAAGTTAAATGAAAATGAAAAACTTCGTAAAGATTGTTTGTTATGAATTCCGTGCAAAACTACACGAGGGCTATCTGTGCTAGCCATCCCTAATTTAGCAGTGTAAGACTAGAGGGAAAGCAGCTAGTCATCACCACCCACTGCCAACTCTTGGGCTAATCTTTTACATTATAACACCCACATGGCTGAAAGGGCGAGAAAATTTGGTGTGATGGGTATTCGAACCTGCAGATTGCGAGTCGAGCACCCTAACCACCCGGCCATGATGGGCCCACACACAGATGGAACCAACATGAGGCTTTAAAGAAACAAATGCCGAGGAAGAACTTTACTAGTTTGTTTTGATTATAACAATGTAGACAAAAAATATCTTGAAAGAGCTAAAAATACTCTTACACTTGACATTTATTCTGTCTCTTCCAATAACTTGGCAAAATTTTAAAAATTTGGTGGCACTTCCTACATGGCAGACATCAAATAACCTCATACACAGGACAATGTCTACAATCCAAGTTACATGAGCATCACTATAGAAACTAACACCAACATATTTTAGACCAGAATTCCATGCATGAAACCTTTTTCAGCTTCTTCAGTTTAGGTCTTATTTGTGCAATCACTGGATTGTGATCAGAGCCACATCCTGCTTCTGGATAAGCTCTTACAATAGTAATAGTTTCTGAAATGTTTGTTAACTAAGGAGTATACTGTCTGATTTTGCACACTTTTTTCACCATTGTGTGCTGACCCCTGATTATACAATTGCCTAAAGTGAAGCTTAAATCAAGCACTGCTTAACACTATGCCTTACTCTTCCCAAAACTGTACTACTCTGTCTTCTTTCTCATTCCATCCTCCAAGGCCAAGTGGTCCAACTAGTATGATTTTCCGATCTTCACTAATATTTGCATTCACCCTATCGCCCCGGTATCCTTTACTGTGCCTGACACAAGGTGTTAGTGTCTTACATTCAAAATTTTATTAAACTACTGTTTGTTTATGTTATACCAAATAGAATAGCATAAAATCTCAGCTAATAATCCACATTTTAATAGTTTGAAGTTCTTAATTCTACAAGGCAATATTAAAAAATCCTGAATTACCCTAGTGTGACCCACATGCCACATTTTCTCTTAGCATGTCATCATCCCTATTTTATCCACCACCCCTCGAAAATGTACGAAATTAAATGTAAATTATCCTTTATAAAATCGTTATTGCTCAGACAAACCATAATTTTTAGTCCAATAGAAAATCAAACCCCTGTTTCCCCATCATTTCTTTCGTAATTCATTGATAGTTCTCTGTTAGGTTTCATTATATATTACCTATAGGCTATATATAACCAATAGAAAGTCAAGGTTTTCATCTATCAAATGAGGTATTGTATAACTTTATATTCTGAACAGTTAAAGTCAATTTCATTCAGAAGCAACATCGTTCCCCTGGGAAAGCTATTGTTGCATAGTTAGAGAGCCAGAAAAAGTTTGAGAGGTAAGGGAATTTGTCTACTTTTTGCATGTAATTAGTCTATATTCTTTGGTGTATTATTTAATTAAATAAAAATTATTAAGTGCATTACTATCTATAGTATATAAAATCTGGGTTAACTCTTGTAGACAATCCAGAGAGAAAAAAAAGAAGATTGGGTAAGTACTTTTGTTTTTCATATTTATTCCATATTTAATATTTTAAAAGTAACTAAAATATAAAAATACAGATCTTGTAAGTTATTTAACACTAGATTAGGTAAAATAAATAATAATATAATAAAAATGGTTCACGAGTCACGCACTGGAGCAGCTCGTGAGTAATGTGATTGGATAGCATAACATGAGCTGCACATTTCCCAAGTGATTTACCAATTATAATGGCGCGGATAGTAGTTAGACACAGTCCAAAGGGCAATAAAACAATAACATTTAATTATAAATAGATGTATAATGTTAGGAACTTAAAGCTACTTGGGATAAACGAATATAGTTTCAGGTTACAACTGAAGTCATTCTAGAAAGAAAAAAAGGTAATTTAAGTCTATTTAGTTTTTTTTGTGGTTATGAGGTCGGTCGAATTGACTGATCCCGTTTTGAGATACGGTAGAGAAAATAACAGATAAAGTTTTACTGAAACAAACGTTTGAAATTCATTTAGGAAGTTTTAGGGATTAAACAAAGGAAATTTGAGATGATGAAAATTATTTTTAATTTTAACATGAAAATTACTTTGCACACGGACTATTCAAAGCAAATACTCAATATATTCATGGACAAATCTTTATTTTATTTTATTAAAAATACTTCACTAAAAAATATGATTTTTGTATGTGAAAGAGTTGTAATGTTAACTGAAAGACTGCCACATTTCGTGAAAGTTATAAGTATTAAATCTGTAAAGACTTTAAACGAGTACAAAAACGTCACATGGTCCGTCAAATTGAGAGTTAAAATAACCCATTATCATCAGGCATTCTTTAACCCTAATATAACATACTTCAAAATTTTATCTTCTTTAATAAACTTCCAGTACTTTGTTGGGTACTATCATTCTTATCCTCATCTTGACATAAAGCTTCCTGTTGCTGCTTTTATGGATCCAACTCCAAACTGAGGAGTACCACATAACTAGGTTTGGTCCATCAACACAGAACTCACTATTTATGAAACACAATATCCCTCCTTTGTTGTGTGTTTCATGAAAGACTGCCCACGGTTTCAAAAACCTGCCATGAACATTTTCACTACTTTAATCAACTTTTCCATGACTAACTATAACTAGGGCTAAATAGTTGGTAGGATATCCAGACTTCTCCTACACCTGATGGCTGTTACCATCACTGTTGCCAAAGGCAGTAATCATAATAATTTTAGGTAGTCAGTACAATGCCTAAAACCCCGACAGAAACCTCACTTTAGAAACTTTCCATTGTTTCTTTTGTTGAATTTCATGCAAAACTACTTGAGGGCTATCTACTATCCATCCCTAATTTTGAAGTGATCAGCTAGAAGAAATGTAGACAGGTAGTATAAATTACTGCAAACTCTTTACCAACAAATAATGGGATTGACTGTTAAATTATAATATTTCCATGGTTGAAAGGGCAAGCCAGTTTGGCAACAGGTTTCCAATTTCAAAAAGATATCTACAGAGTGGCTGAAAATATCACTCAGAGAAAGTACCCTATCTAACGAAAAGACACTTTCTAATTTATGTAAGAAAAACCAGTAAATATAATTAACTATACTCATTATTGGGTTGTATTTTTTAGTTGTGATCTGTGTAGGTAGGTAGTTTTGATCAGAAGTTATTATTAAAATAATGGTACATCATGTTAATAGCTTTCTGATATCTTACTTGAGGAGTTACAGGCACATCCAGAATATTGTTGGGAAAAAAATCAAACTGTATTCTACATAAATCTTATAGTTGGCATTGTTTACTTGTTATATTCTGGAAGTTATTCATGTCTTTACCTGAAAAGGAATTTACAATAGATACATCCTCACACAGAATACTAGATTTATTTGTATATCTGCCAATGAGATTTGCATTCCACTTGCCTTGAGCTACCTTCCACTAAAAAAATACTTATTTAACTGGAATTGCACTAGTGCATGATGTCATCATCATATGATGATAGCCTTTACCAAGAGGAGGACGACACAACTTCCTTGCACAATACTTTCCCTAAGTACTTGCACACAAATTAACTTAATTCTTATATAAGGCAAGAAGAAAGTGCACCAAAAGTGGGAAGGAAGTGTAAAGGTGAGTATCTATTGGAAATACATTTTCAGGTGAAGAAAATGTTTTCTTCCAAGATGATAACTTACCTCTTCACATAGAACAGCTAGAATCTCACATTGAAATGGTAAAGAGGCTGGGGCAAACATTAAATCTAGATGAGCTCTCTTCAGAAAATGCCCAAAAGGAAAGCCCACGGAATGTGATATCCAATGGCAGGTGGTCCTTAGGGGCACACCCATGGGAGAATGCATATCATCTCCACCACGTTATACTCTTTGCCTGGAAGGTATAGCAAAAGAGCCCCAAGTGTCACAGAGATGGACAGAATTTTAGCATGACCAGCCAAGCACTAGCACACAAGTGGTCAACAAGCCAAGAAGTGTAGTGTGGTTAGAGCAGAATCAGACTGTACAGTATGTGTCTAGCCTCAGTTCAACTGAACAGACTGAGGCTGCATGAGAAAGACACACTAGTTGTTTGAGGGGTGTCACCACTTCCTTCCTCACTGTATTGTGCTGAGCCCAGTCAGTAAGGAACTTTCCAAGGTACACCACACCAGCAGCTAGGAACTGGAAGTGGCAAGGGTTTCTCATACTCCACTTAAATAAGAGGAGGATAATTCGTGTTGAGGAGACCTGGAGAAGCACCTCAATCCCCATTTGGATGCCTGTCAGAAATGTTCTTTACCAGAGCAATAGGTGATAATGATACCCTATTTTTAAAAGCTAGCAAGAGAAAGCCAAAGAAGTGAGCAGTCACTTTCCTGTTTTCAACTTTTTTCTTGATAGTCTATTAAGGTATGATCTGGATTGGGCAATTGAGTAATTTTAATGCCACTAGGATAGCTCATGACTGAAAGTGGGTAGTGGCGAAGCCTAGGTGGATGGATTGAGCACTTTCCATTACCTCAGGCCTGATACAGATTTTAGGAAATAAGCATACCCTTGGAGGCAACACCAGCCACCTGGCGGGAGCTTTATAAAAGTGAAGACAATGTACTTACCCTTCTTAAAGACTGTGTGTAGATTGAAGAAGAGTGACTGGAGGGAGTCGAAATCCCATATACACGAAACAGCCAGATGGTGAAGCTAATGGAAGACAAACATGTGCAGAGTCATCCACATGTCCACCTAAAGGATCTCATCCAATGGTTGGGAAAAGTGAGATGCAAGAAAATGATAGTAATGAAGCTGATGTGTCAAAATGTGAAAGAGCCTGTGAGTATCAATATTCAGGGAAAATACACTAACCAGAATCAACCTGTAAGGATAGAAGGTGAGGGATCACTGGACAAAGAAGGGTCCCAAGATAGAGACAAATGATGATGGGAAATCTGAAAAAGAGGTGATCACCTTCTCAAGCAACTGAAGTCTGAGGAACAAAGGCCCAGTCAAGGTAGAGAAGTAAATATGGCAAACAAGAATGCAACAAGCATCAATGGCATATAAATATGAATGGCAATGACCACAGGCGAGTAGGAGAAGGAAACATGTCTTCAGAGAAAGATGGTATAAGAAACATGAAACCTATGGTTTGAACTAAGTATGTGTAAAAACACACTTAGGTCCCAGTCAGATCTGGAAGTAGGACAAGAAAGTCAGTGAAGTAGGAAGGATCTAAAAATAGTGGAAAGGCCAGGGAAAGAAAGAAACTGTCAGTAATGGGAAAACCAAATGTAATTGATAAAGACACCCAATAACCAGCAACGGTGGAAACCAACAATCTATAGTCAAACAACCATGTGAAAAAAGGCCAAAAAGTAGGCCACAGAAGGACAGCCTGAAGGGAGTGGTGGATAGACCAATGTTGAAAAACCTGCCACTTCCATTGATATAGAGGCAGAGTTGAAGGACGAAAGGGATGAGATTTTAAAAAGGCTGTATGGTTGGAGAGGCCAACTTTGTAGACAATGGACTAGACAAATCCCACATGTGAAGATGAAGGGACAACACCCCTGGGTAAAAAGATGTGTGATTGCAGTGGATGCCAATTGACAAAACAGAGGAAATCAGGGTTGTTCCAGCCAAAGAGGTGCCACCAACAGGACCCAAAAAGAAGTGTCTTGTATCAAAGCAAGAGCACGAGGAAGAAGACAAAGAGGAAGGCAGGCATATAGAAAAAGGTGAGACCCATCCTGTTTGAAAGCATTGACTGCAGGGCAAAAGGATGAGGAATTGGAGATCAGAAGAGGGCAAGTTTGGTGGTGAGAGGAGTGGTAAAGGTATTAATGAGAGTTATGCTCAACTAAAATCAAACTCAATGAAAAACCACTCTTTGAGTAGAATCCTGCACAGCTGACAGAGACAATCCACCACAAAGTTTAGACCCCCCCAGCACATAAGCTGTGAGGCAAATCCAATGGGAATGAGCCCAAAACAGCAAGCCCAATGCACAGAAGCAGAGTCATGGAACAGGTACTTCCCTGACAACTGATATAAGAAATGATTATGGAATTGTCATAGTGGATTATGATCAACTGATCCACAAGATAGCAAGAAGTTTGAGTACAATCACATGGAATGAATGCTTCTTTGGATCTCACACATCTGAAGTCAAGTTGTCATTTGGAGATGCACCAAAGTTTGAAAGAGAAGCATATGTGAAGAGATGGAGATTCAGTTGGAGAGGCAGCAAGGGGATGACCACCATGGTATTGACACAACCAGATGTACCAAATATTGGGTCAGTGTGAGAAGTCTATGAAGCTCAACAGGCCAGCCAAGCCAAGCCTCCTCCCACAAAAGAAAGCATGTGTGAGAGTGTTCCCACTAAGAAGGAGCGAGAAGAAGCCAATTATCCAAGTAATAATGATACCTCAACTCCAAACTGTGAACATGGTTGGTGAATGCCCCATGACTTGGTTGAATATATAAGCAGCAGATGTAATGCCAAAAAGAAAAAACAGAACTGGAAGACTCAATCCTGATGGGCAAAATGAAAAAAAATGAAGAAAACGTCTGGAGGACAAGGCAATCAAAATGTGCAATAAATGCACCAAAAAGCCATCCCTGGTCATCACAGAAATGGTGAAAAGAATCAGAGAGAGAAACAACACCCTCCATATGAACAGATGACAAGAAATCAATTGAGAAACAACAGGTCAATAACCAGATGTCCAGTTTCAGTCTTCTTGGGTACCACAAATAGACGAAGGTAATAACCTGGAATAGGGGTAAGTACTCTCTCGATGGTATTATTGGCCAAGAGGTCTGAGACTGCATCCTCAAGACAGTGAAGATAAATGGATTCAAAAGGGAACCATAAAATGGAGAAGTGGAGAGATAAGCCATGGGTGAGAACCTGAAGAACCCAACTCTCGGCCGTAAATTGAGACCAAAGGCTGGCGAAAAAAGACAGACAGGTTCCCACAGGGCCAGAACTGATAGGGCAGTCGCTAGTGAGATGACCCTAACAGCTAAGAAAACTGGAATGGGAGAAATGTGTCCAGCAGGTCAGGTAGCAGAAATAGAAGGGCAAGAAACCAAAGCAGACAAAGAGGACTAATGTAAGGCTACCTTGGCCCAGGTCTCCAGTGAGTCAGTAATATCCCCAAAAACCTCTGGGTGAAGAAAAGAAGCCCAATGAAAATCATGGAGATAAGCATAAGGAAGGCATACATTAGCTACGAGATAATCTCATTGCAACAATACCTAACAGTAAAGGAACCAAGCAAGGAGGGATAGAGGAGGAGAAGAAGTACAGACCATTGTGGTGAAATTAGAACAAACACCCTACAGAAAGTGAAGAAGTGCCTCAGAAATAAGATGAAGTGACAAGAAAATTGAGCACTAGAAAGGGAAATAGAAGTTTAAAGGTATGTTCCCCAAGCAGGTAAAAAAAGACTGGAAATGAAAGCAAGACTGCAAGTCAGGACAAAAGTAGAGTAGACAAGGAAGATAAGTCACATTAATATAAATGTGCAGTTGTTAAGAAACAAGTTTGCATGGGCCCTAATATCAGGTGAAGGAGGGAAGACAAAGTAAACTTCAATATGGGTTTTATGTAGCTAAATCCCGGATGGAATTGAAAGACACAGGGGAAAAGAAAGAAAGAACGTACCTGTAAAATTATGTCAAGAAAGAGATTAGAAGGGTGAGGGTTTTCTTCCACAGACAAAGCTGTGCCTAGAGCAAACTCTTGTAGAGGAAATAGCTGGTGAAAATCCTCGTCATGTTCATATTAAGGAGAAGGAGCACTGGCTGAATTGACGGGAGGTGGAGGCCCAGTGTGCACAGACAAGCCTCCAATAACCATAGGTCCTGTGTTAGGGACATTGTCACTATCAGAGGACAAAGTGAAAGTTACCATCACTTGAGATGTCGTAACGGAAGGTAATAACCAATTTTTTTTTCTAAATGAGATTAAATAAACCACACTGATTATGTGAAACACAAAAACCAAAGCAAGTTAACATCGTAAACTATCGAAAATCTTAAGTAAATTATGCTTAACAATTTTGTTCCACATCCATTCTAGACAATGCCAAGGAAAAGAATGAAGTAAATTCATTCACAAATGCTTAGGGAAAGCTACTGCACAAGGAGCTTGTGTCACTTTCCTATCGGTAAAGGGCTATCATCACATGATGACGACATCATATGCACAAGTGCACGTCACATTAAAGATGTGCCGTTTAGGTGGGTGGTAGTTCAAGACTAGTGCACTGCATGTAAATCTCAAAGGAAAATGCATGAACAAATCAAGCTATTTTGTGTGAAAAGGTGAGGTGTCATCTTGGAATTAAATGTTTCTAAATCGCTCTATGTGTCACATTTAATTGAGTGAGATTCAGTTCACAAATATGTCATGGCAGTTTAAACTTAACTTAAAGCTATGCTGTAGTATTTTCTACATTATAATAAATAGTGGCTGTGCAACAATAGTTCTGAGACATGTCTCTGTACATGTGCAGAACAGGGGAAAAGAGAACACAATTTTGACTTTAACAGTTCTGATTTTAATTACAGAACTTAAAATGAGCATTACTTTCACGGAACCCCACTTAATCTAAAACAATGAGTGCTTCTAATGTATGTTTGGATGGTTATCAATACTGATTGTCTTAAATTATCAGACTTGAAACAAGATTTCATACTCTGAAGTTTATTTTCAGTTCTCAATAATGAGAGATGTTTCACAAGGTTGAAACCAAACTACAGTACTATTTAAATATTTCAGTTGAAGCAACCTTTCTTTGTAACTTACCAAGGACGATATGTCATTCAATGTTATTTTTTTCTTCATATACAGTAAAAAAATGGCAATAATTATATCAAAATGAAGCCTTTAAAGTCTCTAATAAAGACCTCTGTGACCTATAATGATTACCAAACTACATATGGAATTACCTTCAAAATATTGAAGAAAATGTTCTTTGTAGAATTAAATTCTAACAAAACTGTTCATAAAATAAACTGTCCTACTAAAATAACAGTTACTTAACCAGACCTGAACTTGAAAATTGCTTTGAATCAACAATTTCTATTTTCAAACAGTATTCCTCAATAAACCAAGTTCAAAAACCAACAACTTAACAAGTGAATAAGAACCACACAGAAATCAAGAATAAAACAAATATTAAAGAATCAAGCACACCACATGAAGTATATAACAAAATGCAAACAAGGTGTTTGGTCTTTTAATGAATTATAATTCTTAGAGTAAAACTTTCCTACAATTATCACACAACAAAATGGATCTGATGTATTTCAGAACATTAAAAACGTTGAATGCTACGATAAACATATACACTTACTTCTATATAGTAGCTTTATTCATTCTTATAACATAGAATTTTATAAAGCCAGTTAAAGATTGTAATAAGGTTTCAATACATCAAATGTTAAAAGTACACCTAACTTATTAAGTGATAAAGTTCATGATTCTGGTCACTTTGTGTAATATAAGAAGTATATCTAATTCCTTTGATAACAGAGAACAAAGAGCTATGGGAAAAATTGAGAATTATACGAAAAAAGGTTTCTACAAACAATTAACAACCGTTAAAACATAGTGTCTTATTTTATGCTCTATGATGTTAATCTTTCTTGCAAATCAAAAACTATATAATATCTTCCAATTATGTGTCTTTTCAAGCATTTGTAGTTCACTATCTCTCTCATAGTGCTTACTACACAAAACTATGTTGTTTCTCTCCTGTGTCAATAAGTGCATTAACAAATTACTAGATCTAAAATCATTATAACACATTACACAACTGTATGGTTGCTCCTCAGTGTATCCTTAGATGCATTTTTAGTTGACAATTTGTACCAAATTTTTTAACACACACTATTTAAGTGTATAATTTTCCGAAATGTGTTTCACCCGTTTTTTTTAGAACTACAACTTACATATTTTTTTACCAAGAACAACACAACTGTTTGGTTCATCTCCAGTGTGAATCTTCTGATGTCCTTTCAGTTTATTTTTTTACCAATCTTTTTCCACACACAATATGCTTGTATGGCTTCTCATTCCAGTGCATAACCTCTCATTTAGGCCAGTTTTTTGTCTAAATTCTTTACCACACACAACTATATGGTTCCTCCCTAGAGTGATACATCAGATATTCTTTCAGCTAACATCTTTAGCAAATTCTTTGCCACAAACTTCATACCTGTATGGTTTTTTCACCTGAATAATTAATGTATTCAATTTGCAGAAAAGATTATTTTATAAATTCTTTATCAGAAATAAAAAAATTCTACAATTTTTCTCTAGCGTGACTCTTCTCATGTCTTTTAAGGTAACAACTTCTTCCAAATTCTTTGCCACACACTATACAACTGTATGGTTTCTCCCCAGAATGTATCCTCAGATGTTCTTTTAGGTAACTACTTACACCAAATTCTTTACCACACACTACACAACCATATGGTTTTTCTCCAGTGTGTGTCCGCTGATGTACTTTTAAGTCACCATTTCTTCTAAAGCCTTTGCCACACACTACACAAGTGTATGGTTTCTCTCCAGTGTGTATCATTATATGTAATTTTAGGCTACTATTTGTTTCAAATTCTTTGTCACAAACTACACAACTAAATGGTTTCTCCCCAGTGTGTATCATTAGATGCACCTTTAAGTGACTATTTCTTGTAAATCCTTTGCCACACACTACACAGATGTATGGCTTTTCCCCAGAGTGTATTTTCTGGTGTCTTTTTAGATCACTATTTCGTTTAAATTCTTTGCCACACACTAGACAACTGTATGGTCTCTCACCACTGTGTATCTTTTCGTGTATTTTTAGATCAGTACTTCTTCTATACCTATTACCACACACGTCACAACTATATTGTTTTTCTCCAGTATGTATCCTCTCATGTTTTTTTAGCAAACTACTACATCTGAAATCTTTGCCACAAACTACACAAATGTATGGTTTCTCCCCTGTGTGAATCAGCTGGTGTACTTTTAAGTGACCATTTCTACTGAATTCTTTACCGCACATTACACAACTGTATGGTTTCTCCCCAGTGTGTATCCTCTGATGTACTTGTAGCTGACTATTTGTAACAAATTCCTTGCCACATTCTACACATCTGAATGGTTTCAATCCAGTATGTATCTTCTCATGTTTTTTCAATGTACTATTACTTCTAAAACCTTTGCTACAAATTATACAAATATATGGTTTCTCACCAGTGTGAATCATTTGATGTATTTTTAGTTGATCATTTGTTCCAAATCCTTTTCCACACACAACACAACTGTATGGTTTCTCCCCAGTATGCAATCTCTCATGTTTTTTCATATCAGTTTTCCGTCTAAATTTTTTGCCACACACTACACAACAGTATGGTTTTACTCCAGTGTGTATCTTCTCATGTATTTTTAGGTTACTATTACTTCCAAATCCTTTATCACACACAGCACATCTGTATGGTTTTTCCCCTGTGTGTACCCTTTGATGTAATTCAAGTTGATCTTTACTGCTAAATCCTTTAGTACACACAAAACAGTTGTATGATTTCTTTTCAGTATGAATCTTAAAATGTCTTTTAAAAACACTTTTTGTACCAAAACCTTCACCACACAAAACACAACTGTATAATATACTATCTCCAATGTGGGAAATTTGACATTTTTGAAAGTTATTTTCCCTTGAATGCTTTTTCACAAACACATCATCACTGCCTGTTTTCAGAGATTTGCTGTTTTTTGTATCCAGAGCTTCTTGTATCAATACAGTACAACCAGGAAACTGCCTTCCACAATGGTTGTTTACGCAAGTCTTTGGATCTACAACAAAAAGATGGAGGCAAACAATTATAGTAATTAAAAAAAATACCCTATATGAATTTCTCAATTCATTAAATAAATTCTCTGACTCTTTTATAAAATAAGCTACTAAAAATATTGACAGTAACAACCTTAGTAAGATATAGAAAGATAAGTAAAGCCAACAGACAACTTCTGCTGAAAGATGTTCCCATAAAAAAAAACTGCTAATGCTTGAACCCAAAGGACACCAACAGCTTTCTAAATTTTACAACCAGTGATTTAGAAACTTAAAAAATAACAACTCAATAATACCTAAAGGAATGATATAGTATGAAAAAAAAATAAAAAATCAGAGCCCAATACATTTCATAAGACAAGTGAAATAAGCTAAGGAACAGCAACCTAAAACTTTAACATCAACTGTGACCAAATATATAGATTTATACCATATATTACAAGAATAGGATAAAATCTCACACAAATCCTCAGCAAACTTGACTACAAGCTATGATTTGGAACTAAACTTCTACTGAAGACATTATTATGTTTACAATATAGAAAAAGGTGAGTTGCAGCTTGATACATAGAGAAGAAAAAACTGTAATAGTGAAAATGGGTGCACAGAAGAACACTGTACAAAAACTATCAAATACAACACCAATTCTGAAACCACTGGAAAGTTAGTTGTTGTTTCCCACACCTGGGAATTACAAGAAAAACCAACACCTGAGGTTATAAAATAGATACTCATGATAAGAAAGAAGTAAATAAGATACAAAAGAAAACAAATACGATATATGTTCAGAAGACATGGAAAAGTGTTAGTTGTTTCCCAGGACTTCCATGACTCAAGGCCAAATCCAACACAGCCATTGTAATGAGTTACTAGTAATCTGACAAAAAAAATAAGCTATGACAACTTTACATTCTACAATTTTTGAGATTTAGTTTTGGCTTATAGAGCTTTTACTCTTACTTAAGTTAACATTAATTATTGAAACAGAACTGATTTTAAGTATTGTTATATTGCCATACCAGTTTCCAGCAATGTATTGGTATTGTACAAGGTTTTTTCAAGTCCCTTGTCAATTAAATATATGTAACATTTTAATTTCAAATTGTAATTATAACACAAACCTGATGATGGTTACTACAAAGTAGCTAACAGCTTTTTACACAATTTTTTTTTTTAAATACTGAAAATATATCAAAATTAATATAAACAATTTACATACAACAGAAAAAGAATTATAAGACATTATGATTTTTCTATCTTGTCACTTCTTTTAGATGAAGATTGTATTTGAAAGGAATGTTAAAGTTGATTAGAAATCATACCAAATGATATACATAGCAGCTTACACAAAAATTGTTCTTGCAAATTTCATCTAGCACATAAAACAACAGAGTGAGTGATTTGATAAAGTGTACAGTCTTAGAACAGTAGGAAACTTTTTATAGGACAAACTTGGCATTAGCACACACCTCAGAGTTACTTTTCATGATACAGTACACACACACACCACAAAATATAAAAACAGGCTTTCTTGTGTAAAATCACTGGTCCCACAACAAAACAGAATGATGTTTTTAGAAAGTTACTGCTTAATGAGAACTTAGCAAATAATATCTCATTTGGTATTTTCTTCTCCTCCATATTCCTTACAATTAGAAACTTACTGATTTCTAATTAAAAGTACATAAAAATAGCCTTTCAAACTTATTGTTTTCACAAGTAACTGCCCAGGAAACCTTTTGTTCAAAACCATAACCATTAAGTTTTAGAACTAACAAAACTGATAAAATCATGCTTGATTCCTGAAAATTTTAAATAATCATCTTACCTAGTTCTTTATAAATTTCTGTTTAAAGATGTGTAAAAATTAGTCCTTGGAGGTATTAAAAAGAATTTGTAATGTAATGTTTCACAGTATTTTATATTTTAAACAACATACTTTCTTGGCCAAAGGATCAATGACATTTTAAAATATGAAGATTTTCACTCATTGTAATAAATCAATCTTGTTAGATTTCAGTATGGAACAAATCCTATATAGGTTCACCACTGTACGTGATCTAACATCTTGAAGATGTAATGAGTCTATAAATAATTTAACACACATCAAAAATGTATAGTTTCTCCCCAATGTATGTTTTCTGATCTCTCTTCAGGTAATAACTTTTCCAAATTCTTTACCATGATCTTTTCAACTGTACCGTTTCTCATCAAAATGGTCTTCTTTGAATGGTCTTTCAGATGATCATATATTCTAAATTCCTCACCACACACCTCAGAGTACACCTTGTGTACTCTTTTACAAAAAGCATCAGAAGCAAAATGTATGAATGGGAGGAAGTATGTGCATACACCCTCTCAACATTTTCACAAACACTAAATTTAAACTTCCTTTGAGAGAGCATGGGTCTTGATATGATAGAAACTACAACAAACATGAGTGAAACTGTTTTAAGAAAATAAGCAGTTTAATGACAAACTTACATGACCTTTGATTTCTTACATTAATCAAATATAAAATTCATTTTAGAATCTTTATCTGTGTGTAGTGAACCATTCATTGTTTTGGACCAAAAACTCAAAGTGGAGAAATTCTAAACCTGTCAAAATGTATGGAGGAGTACTTTTGGTGCTTTTCCCTCATATTAAAGATAAGGGCCTTGTCCAATTACCTATTTGTTTAGCACACTTGTAAAATCTTGGTAGCTTATGCCATATAGCAATGGTTTTACTTATAATACTTTGCCATACAATTAAAAACTTGAGTTGTCTGTGTAGATTACTCTTTTGGTCACAAATCACATCAGTAAAACTTAACTAAGTAGGATCATTTTGAATTCAATTACCCTAATCATAACATTTATAATAGTAATTGTTTCCAGAATATACATTGATGGATGTTTGCCAATACTTAAATAACTTTAAATAATTGGACTTTAAACAGAAATTCATGTTCAAGTTTATTTTCTTAGTTCACAATCAAAGATAGTACAGAATACAGACAGTAACTCCCAGTACTACAGGGGTGTTCAAATCCAAGAAAACTTTCTTCAGAATGTCACAATCAAAGGATTACTTGTATTTCTTTATTACTGTACAATATATATAATGAAACAAGCAATAAGGCTAACTATACGTTTGCCAAAAATCCAAAAAGTTCTTGATCTAGAAATTCATTGCGATATAGCAATTATTAAATGCACATGGAAATAAAATAAAAAATACATACACAGTTTATATAATAAACTTTGATGATAATTCTTTGTAAAAATTAAGTATTTCTAAATTTTTGCATTGAAAATAAAAATAATGGAGAGTCAAATAACACGCATCAATAATTTGACTGTAAATTTCAAAACTTGTTTTAATAAGCAAATTCAAATTTCAAATCAGATTCTTCTCTGATAAAAGTCCAGTTACCAATGGATAAACAAGTGAAAGAGAATTTTGAAAAAAGGAAAATATGTTTTAATGAGTCAGGGTCACTATTTGAAGTATACAACCAACTATAAACAATGTTTGTTTACTCACTTAGTGGGTTCTACTTATTAACAAGAACATTGTCCTATGATTAACTTGAATGCATGACAACACCGATTTATATTAATATCTATATTCAGAATTTCGCTATGTTATGAAAAAAGTGGAATGCTGTGAGAAAAAATGCATACATACTTGTATCAGCATGTAGCCTCCCAATCATGTAAACATGTTATTTCATAAAACGAATACTACATGATTGTGAAAGTCTTGTGAACTTAATGACTATTGATGTATGTTAATCTGTTATCTATAAAACCAAAGTGAAAAGATAAGTCTTTTAAAATGCAGAATAAAGAACTAAGGAGAAACAATTGTAATTATGTGGGAATTTTTCATGAAATAACTTACAACTGCTCCAAGTTAAGGTTTTATGTTGCTTAACTATAACATTATATCACAATTTTGTATTTCACATCTTTTGTCACAAACTGAAAATTTTTCTATGATTTTCTCCCACTTAGATAACTATCTTTACAAAGATGAACCCTATATTAATTTCCTGTAACAGATGTAAAAACTATCTTCCAAACATGAATCATATAATGATGATTTATGTTACCAATAATTTCAATTTCTTTGCCACACTCCATACAACTATCACTTTTCAGTAGTGTGTGACCTCTCATGCTTTCTTAGTGAACTGCTGGTTCTGAAATCTTTGCCACATTCTACACAGTTGTATGGTTTCTCTCCAGTGTGCATCCTCTCGTGAATTTTTAGGTAACTTTTTACACCAAATTCTTTGCCACATACTACACAACTAAATGGTTTCTCTCCAGAGTGTATCCTATGATGTACTTTTAAGTCACCATTTCTTCTGAATCCTTTGCCACACATTACACAAGTGTATGGTTTCTCTCCAGTATGTATCATCATGTGTAATTTCAGACTACTATTTGTTTCAAATTCTTTATCACAAACTGCACAACTAAATGGTTTCTCCCCAGTATGTATCATCAGATGTACCTTTAGGTGACTATTTCTTGTAAATCCTTTGCCACACACTACACAACTGTATGGCTTCTCCCCAGAGTGTATTTTCTGGTGTCTTTTCAGATCGCTACTTCGTTTAAATTCTTTACTACATACACCACAACTGTATGGTCTTTCACCAGTGTGCATCTTCTCATGTATCTTTAGGTCACTATTAGTTGTATACTGATTACCACACACATCACAGTTATATTGTTCATCTCCAGTATGTAACTTCTCGTGTTTTTTTAGCAAACTGCCACATCTAAAGTTTTTGCCACAAACTACACATATGTATGGTTTCTCCCCAGTATGAACCAACTGATGTACCTTCAGGTGACTATTTCTTCTAAATTCTTTACCACACACTGAACAAGTGTATGGTTTTTCCCCAGTGTGTATCCTTAGATGTACTTGTAGTTGACCATTTGTGATATATTTCTTACCACATACTTCACAACTGTATGGCATTAGTCCAGTGTGTATCTTTTCATGTTTTTTCAGTGTACTACTACTTCTAAAACCTTTGTTACAAAATACACAAATGTAAGGTTTCTCACCAGTGTGAATCATTTCATGTATCTTTAGTTGGTCATTAATTCTAAATTCTTTGCCACACACAACACAACTGTATGGTTTCTCTCCAGTATGTAATCTTTCATGTTTTTTTAGATCAGTTTTCCGTCTAAATCCTTTGCCACATACTGCACAACTGTATGGTTTTACTCCAGTGTGTATCTTCTCATGTATTTTTAAGTTACTGTTACTTCCAAATCCTTTATCACACACAACACATCTGTAAGGTCCCCCACCAGTGTGAATCTTTTGATGTGATTCAAGTTGATCTTTACTGCCAAATCCTTTATCACACACAACACACATGTAGTATTCCTCCCCAGTGTGCATTCTCTGATGCAATTCAAGTTGATCTTTGCTGTCGAATCCTTTATCACACTCAACACACCAGTAGGATTCCTCCCCAGTGTGCATTCTCTGATGCAATTCAAGTTGATCTTTGCTGTCGAATCCTTTATCACACTCAACACACCAGTAGGATTCCTCCCCAGTGTGTATCCTCTGATGCAATTCAAGTTGATCTTTACTGGTAAATCCTTTATCACACTCAACACACCAGTAGGGTTCTTCCCCAGTGTGTATCCTCTGATGCAATTCAAGTTGATTTTTTCTGGTAAATCCTTTATCACACTCAACACACCAGTAAGATTCCTCACCAGTGTGTATCCTCTGATGCAATTCAAGTTGATCTTTACTGCTAAATCCTTTATCACACACAACACACATGTAGTATTCCTCCTCAGTGTGCATTCTCTGATGTAACTGAAGATGATCTTTGCTCTTGAATCCTTTATCACACTTAATACACCAGTAGGATTCCTCACCAGTGTGTACCCTCTGATGCAATTCAAGTTGATCTTTACTAGCAAATCCTTTATCACACTCAACACACCAGTAGGGTTCCTCCCCAGTATGTATCCTCTGATGTAATTCAAGTTGATCTTTACTGCCAAATCCTTTACTACATATCAAACAGCTGTATGGTTTCTTTTCAGTATGAATCCTAAAATGTCTTTTAAAAACACTTTTTTTACCAAACCCTTTGCCACACAAAACACAACTGTATAATGCATCCATAATGTGAGAAATCTGACACCTCTTTTGATTATTTTCCCTACAAAATTTTTTAACAAATGCATCATCACCACTTGGTTTCTGAGATTTGCTGTTTTTTGTATCAGGAGCTTCTTGTATCAATACAGTACAACCAGGAAACTGCCTTCCACAATGGTTGTTTATGAAAGTCTTTGGATCTACAAGGAAAAGATGGAGGCAAACAAACAGTTATAGTAATTAATAAAAAATAACCATCATGAATTTCTCAACTTTCTAAATACATTTTGAGGCTCTCTAAAATAAACCTCTAAAAATATTGATAACAACCTTAATAAGGTAGAACAATTTAAGATACTTAAATCCATTGACAAATTCAGTTCCAGAACATTCAAACAAAAAAAAATAAAAGACTGGTAATGACTATATAAGGATTCTAACAGCTGTATAAGATTTGCGTCAAATCATTCTTGTGCTACTAATCCCAGAAAAATCATATATTTAGAAGCCAAGAAAAGAAGTAATGATTGAAGAATACGAAAAGGAATAAGGTGGTAGGAAAAATTCTTCAATACAAAGAGCTATCTACTACACCTCAACACACAAGTAATAAAATCTAAGGGACACAACCTAACACTTTAACCCTCTGGATACAGGTAGCTAAAAGTGTGCATGTCACCACATTTTTACAGAGTTACATGAAAACTACTTTATTATCAATGTATATCAATAACCTTGGCATCAAAACACAGTTAATAACCGAAATTTAATGTTGTATAAGTTTTAATTTATCAACTTCAGATATAAATATTTAAATAAATCTTTAATCTTCAATTTTCTGTATCATGCACCACTTGTTTGCTCCAAATTGCACAATTAAGATAATCCTTCCACTACCATTTATACTTCTGACTATGACATAAACTAAACTTGCAGCCTCCAATCATATTGTCCAACCACATGCTCTCCTATCACATACCATCTTTCAAAATGTGTCAATAACTCTCGATTATATTTGCTATTACATTATTTACCCAATAGAAAGAAAACAGAAAATAACAGAAAAAATATAGTTTTATAGGAAAACTTTTCATATTTATTTAGGATGTCCTAAAGGTTAAGAAAATGAAATCTGAAAACTGTAAGATGGAAAAAGTATTTTCAATCGTAACATGAAAATAACCTTACACTCAGCCGAGTCAGAGTCTCACTTCATAAATTCAGAGATAAATCTTCAGTAAAAATAATAAATTAAAAGTCTGATTTTTGTGTGTACAAAAGACTTGTAATGTTTACTAATAGCTACCCAAATTTTGTTAAGGTATACTTATTGTATTAAAAGTTATAATATTTATAATTTCATGGTTCTAGGTTGATTGCAAGGTTAGTCAAAGTGACCAAGCTATATAAATAGGGTTAACAGAGTATAAAAAAAGGAACCCATTATCAAGCAGTGACTATTATATAAAATCTGACCAATATCTATAACAAAAATCCATTTGATAAAATTAAAGCCTTATTATGTCCACAAATAAAAAAAAAAAAAAAAAAAAAAAAAAAAAAAGGAAAATTTGCAGCATAATACACGGATGAGAAACTGTGCTGGACAACAATGGAAGAAAGCACAAAAATTCTTTTTTTTTAAAACATATAAATGTTTGTTGTTTCCCACACCTGGAGATTCCAAGAAAAACTAACACTGGAGGTTATAAAGGAAGACTCAATAAGATTTAAAAGTTAGGATAAATAATTTT